>NC_072459.1:17337681-17637681 GCF_027596085.1 Anoplopoma fimbria | reverse complement strand
CCAGCAACTGTTACCTCTGAAACTTTACTTGTTGTGTGTCTCAAAGTATGAGGCGACGTTTGTGAATCAATTGACACACCTTACATGTCAATATGACAACCTTGACAGTTCCATTTGTTTTTATTGTCTCTTGCATGTCTTGCAACTGGATGATACACATTTGCATACAGACGGCCAAAAGAATGAGGCCATATCTTTGATGGATTCACACTTGTACTATAGCTGTCCACGGATCACCCAAGACGCTAGGCCCTGTTCACACCTGGCACTAACATGCGTTTGGGTGATCTGAACTGAGCACTCTAGGTACGTCTCAGTTCACACGTGGCATTAGAATGTGTCTCCACATGTGTCTTGAGTGACCTCACTTCCCCGCTCCATATGCAAATTAACACAAAGCCTATATCATTTCTGTCTGCAAAGACCAAAAACCTTGTTTTTAACTGGCAGGAGACAGCAGTAGTTACATCCTGCATATGATATTGAGGAGTAGGCGGCCCTTTAATGTGGACCAGGACACATTCGCATATACACTGCTTAAAGAATGTGTCTGAGCGATCAGATCTCAATGCGTCTTGGAAGCATTCACACTTGTACTTCAAAGCTGTCCACATGTGATTTGATCACCAAAGACGAATGTAAGGGCCTTCGACTATGTTCACGTTATATGCAAATTTTATCCAAATTTTGCTCTCATGGGACACAGATCAAAAAAATATTCAGAGCGTTGTGGACACAGAAACCCAATGGTTAACTTCAATCTGAGGTCCTAAATCGGCTACATATAAAATCGGCATCATAACCGTCATAACAGTTCATGTGTGTTGCTTAACATTATAGTTCACTGTGCAGCAGTACAGGGGCAGATCACTCATCATACAGTGTCTGAGTGGTCAGTTAAAACTACAGAAGAAGAACCGATCTCTCCACCGAACTATAAAAAAACTCTTTATAAATGTTACAGTTCTTCCACTGAATTCTGCATCATGTTTCACTTAGTAGAACTGTGGTTAAATAAATCAGCAGTTCATGTCCAGTCCATGTAGAGGTTCATATAAAGGTCCATGTAAAGGTCCATGTAAAAGTCCAGTCCATGTAAAGGTCCATGTAAAAGTCCAGTCCATGTAAAGGTCCATGTAAAAATCCAGTCCATGTAAAGGTCCATTTAACGGTCCATGTAACGGTCCATTTAAAGGTCCATGTAAAAGTCCAGTCCATGTAAAGGCCCATGTAACCGTCCATGTAAAGGTCCATGTAAAGGTCCATGTAACGGTCCATGTAAAGGTCCATGTAAAGGTCCATGTAACGGTCCATGTAAAGGTCCAGTCCATGTAAAGGTCCATGTAAAGGTCCATGTAAAGGTCCAGTCCATGTAAAGGTCCATATAAAGGTCCATGTAAAGGTCAATGTAAGGGTCCATATCCAAAGGTCCATGTAAAGGTCCAGTCCACATAAAGATCCATGTAAACATTTTACTGATGCTGATGGAGAGGACTGTGGAGGATAATCTTCTGTAATATGGTATTTCATAAGAACTCCATATAATCATTTAAATATTTTGTATATTTTTAACATACATTTGTGCATCTTAAGGTATAATGTTTGCATTTGTCATTGTGGATTCCTGTTAGGGCTAAAATTACCACACTCACCACTTTTAAGAGTAGGCTTAAGACCCTCCTTTTTGATAGTGTTATAGTTAGGGCAGGCTCAGGTTTGCCTTGTTCTAGCTCCTATATATGCTGCTATATGCCTAGACTGCCGGGGGACTACCTAGGATACACTGAGCTCCTCTCTCCTCTTCTCTCCCTCCATCTTTATGTATTTGTGTCCTATTTATGCACATTACTGACTTTTCCTCTTCCCCAGAGTCTTTGTGCTTTCTCGCCTTGCAGGTTTTCATGAATCGTGGTGGTACCTGGACTGTGGTCGTGCCTCCTGCCGTGACCCGGCTGACACCCACTGCTACTTCCATTATTATTATTAGTCACATTAGTATTACTATTCCCTATATCATTATTATAAAGATATACTCTATCCATTGCTGCTGTTATTATAAGTAGTCTTCATTTTTTCCTTCATTACTCTGCTTACTACTCTTATTATAGGAATCATTTATGTCATATACATTGAATATGTTGTAACTCTGTTATGTTGTTCATTCTGTACACATGACATCTATTGCATTTCTGTCCATCCTGGGAGAAGGATCCCTCCTCTGTCGCTCCCCCATGTGTTTCTTCCTTTTTTTCTCCCCATTAAAGGTTTTTTTAGGGGAGTTTTTCCTGTGCTGATGTGAGGGTTCTTGGAGGATGACGCATGTGTACAGATTGTAAAGTCCTCTGAGGCAAATTTGTAATTTGGGGCTATGTAAAATAAATTGAATTGAATTGAATTGAACGTGGGCTGCACGGTGGTGTAGTGGTTACCTTCTGTGTGGAGTTTGCATGTTCTCCCCGTGTTAGCGTGGGTTCTCTCCGGGTTTTCCGGCTTCTTCCCACAGTCGAAAGACATGCAGCTAAGGTTCATTGAAGACTCTAAATTGCCTGTAGGTGTGGATGTGAGTGTAAATGGTTGTCTGTCTATATATGTCAGCCCTGTGACAGACCCTGTCCAGGGTGTACCCTGCCTTCGCCCATTGACAGCTGAGTTTGGCTCCAGCACCCCTGCGACCCTTAACTGGATAAGCAGGTTACGGAAAATTAATGAATGTAAAGGTCAATGTAAGGGGCCATGTAAAGGTCCAGTCCATGTAAAGGTCCATGTAAATGATGGAATGAAACTCGAGATGATGCAGTCATATGCTATGAGCTTTTATTTTTATTTTTTTTATTGTGCAGAAAAGTGAGTACAAAACAAGTGCAGACAAGTACATGAACACATATACGACATAAGACAAAGTAAGAGAGGGACTAAAACAAAGCAGACATAAGCAAACTGAGGAGAGTAACATACAGTGGGTACGGAAAGTATTCAGACCCCTTTAAATTTTTCACCCTTTGTTTCATTGCAGCCATTTGCTAAAATCGAAAAAGTTCATTTTTTTTCGCATTAATGTACACTCAGCAACCCATCTTGACAGAAAAAAACAGAAATGTAGAACTGTTTGCAAATTTATTAAAAAAGAAAAACACCTGGATTATTCAGGATCCTCTGCCATTCTTCCTTGGATTTGGATCCTCTCCAGTTCTGTCAGGTTGGATGGTGAACGTTGGTGGACAGCCATTTTCAGGTCTCCCAGAGATGCTCAATTGGGTTTAGGTCAGGGCTCTGGCTGGGCCAGTCAAGAATGGTCACAGACTTGTTCCGAAGCCACTCCTTTGTTATTTTAGCTGTGTGCTTCGGGTCATTGTCTTGTTGGAAGGTGAACCTTCGGCCCAGTCTGAGGTCCTGAGCACTCTGGAGGAGGTTTTCTTCCAGGATATCTCTGTACTTGGCCGCATTCATCTTTCCTTCAATTGCAACCAGTCGTCCTGTCCCTGCAGCTGAAAAACACCCCCATAGCATGATGCTGCCACCACCATGTTTCACTGTTGGGATTGTATTGGGCAGGTGATGAGCAGTGCCTGGTTTTCTCCACACATACCGCTTAGAATTAACGCCAAAAGTTCAATCTTGGTCTCATCAGACCAGAGAATCTTATTTCTCATAGTTTGGGAGTCCTCCATGTGTTTTTTGGCAAACTCTATGCAGGCTTTCATATGTCTTGCACTGAGGAGAGGCTTCCGTCGGGCCACTCTGCCATAAAGCCCCGACTGGTGGAGGGCTGCAGTGATAGTTGACTTTGTGGAACTTTCTCCCATCTCCCTACTGCATCTCTGGAGCTCAGCCACAGTGATCTTTGGGTTCTTCTTTACCTCTCTCACCAAGGCTCTTCTCCCACGATTGCTCAGTTTGGCTGGACGGCCAGGTCTAGGAAGAGTTCTGGTCATCCCATACTTCTTCCATTTAAGGATTATGGAGGCCACTGTGCTCTTAGGAACCTTGAGTGCTGCAGAAATTCTTTTGTAACCTTGGCCAGATCTGTGCCTTGCCACAATTCTGTCTCTGAGCTCCTTGGGCAGTTCCTTCGACCTCATGATTCTCATTTGTTCTGACATGCACTGTGATGCTGTAAGGTCTTATATAGACAGGTGTGTGCCTTTCCTAATCAAGTCCAATCAGTTTAATTAAACACAGCTGGACTCCAATGAAGGAGTAGAACCATCTCAAGGAGGATCAGAAGAAATGGACAGCATGTGAGTTAAATATGAGTGTCACAGCAAAGGGTCTGAATACTTATGACCATGTGATATTTCAGTTTTTCTTTTTTAATAAATTTGCAAAAATTTCTACATTTCTGTTTTTTTCTGTCAAGATGGGTTGCTGAGTGTACATTAATGCGAAAAAAATGAACTTTTTCGATTTTAGCAAATGGCTGCAATGAAACAAAGAGTGAAAAATTTAAAGGGGTCTGAATACTTTCCGTACCCACTGTAGGTTTGGGCTGAGGAGTATGAGAGTGAGAAGTGGAGGACCAGCGAGGGGGTGGTGGATTGTGTGATTTTTTGTCGGATGTTCCTCACATGTTTGTGAGTGTCAGATGAGGAATATGAAGGGATCATGGTCTATGTATAAAAGCAGATATGCGTGTGTGAATGATGGTGTGTATCTTTATTGTGGGTGGTGGACAGGCAAAAAGAGTTGATAAGGGACATTTGTGGAAATTAAGAGTAAAGGGTATTGACAAATGGATTCCAAATTAAGTCACAGTGTACTGCAGTTAGATTTTTTATTGAGGCAGATAATTTATCCACTGATATGTATTCAATTAGTAGATTTTTCCATAGTGTAATACGGATTTTGTGTCTTGATTTCCAGTTCATGAGGATAGTTTTCTTGTTATGAGCTTTAACCAATCTGTTACCACAGCATTCCTACTGATTATGTCGACATTTCTGCGACAAAAAAATGAAACACATTTGTGAATTCTCCATAAATCCAAACTGGTCATAACCACCGATCGAAATAGTTTGGGAAAAGTAACACCTTTTACATGTAATATTTAAGTAGTATTTAAGTAGCTTTGGTGTGTTGAGAAGAAAACGAATAGGCTGTTATTATAATGTGTTTATTTCGGAATTGAAGTGAATTAATTATATTTACACTGATACTGCCAGGGACAGTGTCCATAGAATGATACTGAGAATTCTATTGCATCCACCTCCGTAGCGGAGTCCGCTGTTGCGCCTCCTAGTAGCTTGATTTCATCATGGATGTGTTTTAAAGAGATGCTTTTTCATTCCTTCCCGGCTTTAATCGGCTACTCTTGTCTACTTTCAACGTGAGCCGCAGTGGTCCGCTTCGGCGTGACAACGTGGCGGTTAACAGCCAATAGGAATTTATCCGAAATTATTTTACTCATGTGTCCTACTTCTTATTGGTTAGAGCCCCATTCAGGGCGTCGGTCATTGGGCAGCTGAACAACAAGTCCCGCCTTCGTGACATCGTTATTTAAAGGTACAAGGTGCCAACGCGGACTGATCTGCTGCTCAAACTGCGAAGGGCGGTGTCGCGAGAAGCTGGCAATAAACTGGTGAGTTAACTTTTTCTTGTCTGTAAAACGTTATATTAAAAGAGCACTGGTGAACAGTAGTATTTGTGCTTTTGTAGCTCCGCTCTCATACAGTGTTTACTGCTCAGCTGATGAACTTCCAGCAACATGAAGGAAAAACTGTGATTTATTTTTTTTGGTGTGTGTGAAATGATGGTTTCATGTAGACTGCAGGGCTAGAGGAAAATGAGACACTTACATGCTCACTCTCATCGTTGCTCTACTATTTACTAGTCATTTAATTTGATTAATTGTTTGAAAATGTCAATGCTAATTAGAGAAAAAAAAGACAGATTTTGTCTCAGTTTTTAGCTCTGTGATGACACACATCCATGTAATTCGAGTTAATTTGGGATTAATGGAGACTTGGTTCTCTGGTTGAAACAAACGTTTTTTTCTTTCTGAACACAGAGAGTGTTCATGTTCCTGTACTATTCTAATTAAATGATAAAGAGCAGTGTTTTATTAATTGTTTTAATATGCGGATGAGGTGGTTGTAGTTGCTATACCACAAACGGTATGTATGGATTGATGAAAAATAAGCACATTTGAGATGAATGTGTTTAAGACTAAAGAAATTATCCTATTTTTTGCCAGGCAGCATTTCATAGCAGGTCCTGCTGTACTTTAAGTTCTAGGAAGTAATATCTTGGTACAGCTCTGAGTGCTGTCTGTTTCAATGAAAATAACAAACTTTAAACTTTGATACAGAAATGCGCAGACCATTTCATCTCCTCAGTAGACTGAGCAGCTTCAGAGTGAGTCTGGTAGTCTTCACTGATCTCTAAATGAGAGTGTGCTTACATGAACCTCAGTCTGGATTCTATCAGGAGACTCCTCTAGGCCTGTATTCGCTCAGTGTGAGACTCTGACCTTAGGGAGGCGCTGTGGAGTCCTAAGCATTGAGATCAGCATTTGAAATGGAGGATGGATCTGCAATCTGCAAAAATAAGTGTTTTGTTAATGTTTTTTTGGTTAGTGTACTGTGTTTTTAAATGTGCTTTTTTTATGTCATTTGTTTTTAGGCCAATAATTATTCCTTGTCGCTTAATTTCTGACATTTTCTCCCACCCCCCCCAGTCAATGATGCTGCTGCTGAAGTCACTAGCATCCCTGTGCATCCTGGCCGCTGCTGCCTTTGCAGTCCCTGCTCAGGAGAAGCGCATCCATCATCAGGCTGACCTGAGTGAACGTGGCCACGACGACACTCACGGCTTTCAGTACGACCATGAGGCCTTCCTGGGCAAGGAGGAGGCCAAGACCTTTGATCAGCTGACCCCCGAGGAGAGCAAAGACAAATTAGCGTAGGTTTTACTAACCTTCAGCATGCTCTTTCTAAACTGTCCGCTGGTGCAACACTCACAAGGATCAGCGTTCATTATTGTCATTGTACAACACAGAATTGCATAATGAAATACAGGTGTAGGCCTTTATCCACACAAGGAAAACAAAACAAAACCAGAAAAGTACACTCGGTAGAGTGAATGCCATGCCAGTGTTCCAACTGTCCATTTGTTTTTGAGTAAAGCGGCTGTTTGATAAATTGGTTCTCTGTCCAATAGGACATTTTTTGGACTGTTGGGGCGGCGGAGTAATGTGCCGTCCCTGTAGAGTGTAGATGTCTGCAACAATCACTGCTGTAATGTTTGATTGAATGAATACAAACCAGATCCGTCTAGGCCGCAGGCGTATCAGCTAATGATGAAGCAGTAGCGCTTTTTTATTTTTTTATTTGCATAAGGAGGAATGTAAACAGCAGCCACAACAAGTGTTGCTTATAACACAGGTTTGTACTTCTGTGTTTAAATACACTCATCAACTTTTTCTTGGGGTTTTTTTTTGTACGGCAGACATTATTGCTAGATCAGAATTTGGGGTTGTATCTCAAAGCATGTAGGGAGCAGATGAGTAAAGGTGACCCTTATCCATAACTGTGACCCCATCTGTCCCTGCAGGAAGATTGTGGACCGCATTGACATGGACAAGGATGGCTACATCAACCATGCAGAGCTGCACTATTGGATCAAACACCGGCAGAGGAGTTACATTGCGGAGAATGTGAACAAACACTGGAAGGACTACGATCAGAACAAAGACGGAAAGATAGGCTGGGAGGAGTACAAAAACACCACCTACGGCTACTATCTGGGTAATGCTGTGTGTCGCTGACAGATCACTCTTCCTCTCCCCTGTTCCTTCTTCCTTCCTTCTTTGTGACATTGAAACTGATTTCAGTGTCAGCTAACACAACAAATGAAGCAGCTCGGAGCTGTCTAAGGAAACCCAAGCATCTCCTCTTAGGCCACAGACAGCATGAACCAGCTCCACTCAACTACGGTTCAATGCAGAATATCCAGTAATGAGCAACACTAGCCATAGCGGACAAATGAAAAGAATAACTCTAGTGATTGTCCCACTGTATCTAGCGAATCCATCGTTCTCTTCTGTAAACCACTAATCCCAGTCAGGCTGTCTGGAGCCTGTCCCAGCACACTGGGTGACTGGCAGTCAGCACAGTATAGCTCGAAAAAACAAAAAAAATGATGTGAGTGGAGTTCAGATCAGTTGGTCTGACATGCTTATCCCAAAGTCAAGAGAAAAAAAGAGTCAGCAAAACAAAGCAACCTCAAGTTTCCTTTTGTTGGCGGTTCTTGAGTTTTCAATTATATCAAATGATTTTAACATAATCTTGTCATGGATTGTTAAGGATGTATGAATTACAATTTTCTGAGCACTTTGACACAGATGAAGTCTGTTTTAGCAATAGAAGTTTATCTGTTTCAGCACAGTCTATATGGAAGAATGCCTGAATTGCTGAAATGTGAAGCTTTCTTTTCAGGCGAGGAGTTTGATGACATTGAAGACAAGGCCACCTATAAGCCCTTGCTCACCCGGGACGAGAGGCGCTTCAAGACAGCCGACCGAGACGGTGACGGTACCGCCACACGTGAGGAGTTCACTGCCTTCCTTCACCCGGAGGAGTATGATTACATGAGAGACGTGGTAGTGCAGGTAGACCAACTCTCTAAGCAGCAGTTGTGATAAGATGATAAAGTGTTTACCATGCTAGCATTGTGGCTCCATGGACGGCAATGCCAGGGGTGAGATATGTTTAATGCTTTACAAGCATAAATACACGTTTGCAGCCGCTGTGTATCTGATAGCAGAGATTTCCACATCAATGTTGTTTCCCAAACCATGACCCCTGGAGGTTCCGGACCTTGTATCTACACAGCACATGATCACAGTGAATATTACACATGTATTCACATAACGTTGTATTTTCATGCCTGACAGCCTGATAGCTATGATTCTGTTTATATACCAGTGAAATGGTCCTGTCATGTTACCCTTCATCGCCCCCTCCTCCTCACACAGAGCTCTTCTTGTTCAGAAACTTTGAAATCAATGAATGATCAATGCATTAAGTATCAGGACTGGACCACTATGAGCACTAAATCATTTTCTCATGTAGGAAACAATGGAAGACATCGATAAGAACGGCGATGGCAAGATCGACTTAACTGAGTACATTGGTGGGTGACTCCCGTGTTCTCTCAGACCAACCACCCCTCCACTCCTAAACCTGGAGGATGTCTGTCCTAAATGTGTGTGTGTGTGTGTGTGCTGCTGCGCCCCCACAGGTGACATGTTCACACCAGAGGATGGGGACAGCGAGCCGGACTGGGTCCAGACAGAGAGGAAACATTTCTCAGAGTTTAGAGATGCCAACAAGGTAAAAGCTTCAGTAAAGCTGGAGTCGCAGCTAACGTAGTAAAACTAGCAATATGAGTATGTACAAATACTCTGTTGTCTTACATTTAGGCTTATATTTTAATTAGTACAAAAGCATTATAAACAAAATGTTGTTTAACTATCAAAAGTAAAAGTACTTGTTCCTTTCAGAATGTTCTAATGAATATCATAACTGAAGCATTAATACACAAGCGGTATTTTAATGTTGCAGCTGGTTGAAGTGGAGCTCATTTGAAGTACTTTATTTAATGTAATGGAGTATGGACATTTAGTGGAGTACAAGTATAAGAAGAAACATAAAATGGAAAATTCCAGCTTCACTTTTATCTGCCCTCATGTGTAGAGTGATTTACGTTTCAGATGTCTGTGTGCCGGTTCTTTACAGTTGGTTCCTCAGTAAAGCAGTTGTGTGTTGTACAGGATGGCTACATGGATGCTGGTGAGGTGGCCGACTGGGTCTTGCCAGGAGAGGTCGACCATGCTGACAATGAAGCCAAACACCTGATCCATGAGACGGACACCGACAAGGTAGACCTGCCCCTGCTTAGCCCCCTGCCATAGACAGCCTATGTGCCTTTGACACACCCTAGACTCTAAAGAACACCTCCATATCGACCAATTACCAGTACCAGAATGTTTTATGTGATTTTCAATTTCCTCCAGACAGACATTAAAGCCACAGCAGATAACTGAAACTGACTGTACTTAAATGATCAAGAGAGTACATTGTCAGTGTGTGGTAATGCAGTTTTAAACAAGGAGTATTGAGAAAACTCTCCTTGATGGTGCATTCAAAGATGCTTCAACATCTAATAAAGTTACCAGCTGAAAATATATTTAATGTATGAGCTTTCTAATAGAAAAAATGAAACCCAGATGACATGGCAAAAGAGAGGATGAATATTGTATTTTCCCTCTTCTACATTAAAATGTTTCCAGCTACGTTTGTAAAGTTTAAAATTGAGGCCAACTCAAGAAATCACATGCTAATTATGACGATTTCACACAAATGTCTAATAGGATCAAATGATGAAGCGGTGACGTTTTGAACAGACATTTTGATGGAAACTACAACTTGACCGGTTTGCTGAGCCACACAACGGCGAGGCTGTGATTCTGAGCGTGCTTTTAGTACATATTAGTGCATATTAGTGCATATTAGTGCATATTAGTGCATGTCAGTGCTCCCCACTGGTGAGCTCATTGTTATTGCTCTGCACGGCAGAAGCATAGCACCCACCGTCTGGTTCCCCCCCTCAGGTAAACACTGTTAGCTCTGTTAGCACTGTTAGCCGAGCGCCACCAGCTCAGCCCTTGCCATGTTGAGAGCTATTGAGAGACATTAGATATGCTCCCAATCTTGTGTATAGCACCTTTTTAAAGGCACCAAGGGACTTTTCAACACAGTCGCCCGTTGCAACTGCAATACCATGCACTGTTACTGTAACTGACAAAGGTCAGTGGGTAGTTGTGTCTGCAATCTGCGTTTCATAGTGATGAAACAGAAGAGAGGTAAGGTAGTAACTATAGATAAATAAAAACTATGAATAAACTAAAACCATACTCTTCTCTCTAGTTCTACTGAGATGAATACACATTGTACATACTACCGTATATGTGCAGTAATATACTGTACACATGCAGTATAATGCACTCTACACTACACATAGTGCTGCACAGTAATGTCATTTATTTGAAGAATATTGGTTGACATGGGGCATGTAATTGGGTAATTGTGGGTTAATTATTAACCAGCCTCTGTCTTTTTCTTGCTTTCTCTCACTCCTGCTTGTCATCACCTCTTCTTTTTCTGTCAATCATAAACCAATAAACCAATGCTGGACGGAATCTGCTGATCAAACAACAGGACCAGAAAATAACCAAGAAGGAGATTGTGGCCAACTGGAACATGTTTGTGGGCAGCCAGGCGACCAATTACGGGGAGGACTTAACAAAGAGACACGATGAACTTTGATGAGCTGTCAGAAGCTCATTGGGAGAATGTGGTTACCATGGTTTCGGGGTGGGGGTTCTGACTTTGGTCCCACATGCACATACACACAGACACAAGAATCCTTTTAAATTCAGCATTCACTCACATACTGTGTATGTGAAAACAGACGCTACACTTCTCTCTTCATTTACACATCTTTGTGGGGTTTTAACTGAGATGACACATTCCTGTTGTCTGATGAAAACTGTGTATCTCCAGAATTACAAACCAACCAAACTGTGGATAATGTCCAACATTCACTGGCATCCAGCTGACAGTTTGGTTTTTTTTTTATTTTTTCTATGAGCCTGAGTGGTTTGAACGTGGTCCCAACACATGGGGATACATGTCGTTGTGTAATAAAGACAGGCAAACATTGTGGATACTGAGTTTTTATCTGAGACAGACACGGTTATATTCACCAGGAGGCATGTGCAGTTGTTCTTTCAACAGTGTATGAAATGTTGTGACTAAAGTCTTGTTTTTTTTTTTCTACAAATGCATTTTTATTTTATTTTCCATTAACAAGTCTTGACTCTTCAGTAACGGAAGAATAAAATATATTGTGATTATGAGAACAGCTCTCTACATGAATAGAAGGTGTATTTTTGGTTACTGGCAGGTTTTTGACAATATGACATTTAGTTTGAAGTTGTTGGTGCTAACTTGTTAAAACAGACGTAGGGCTGTTTATCAACTTCAAAGGAAAATCATATTGTGATCTTATGTTTATCTTAATGTTTGCAGCGGTCCAAAATAATAATTCATAGCAATTATATTGAATATTAAATATCACAAAATCATTTTTTGTTTTTCCAAATCTCATGTAATGAGTGTAATGCTTTGAACATCTGCTTGATTATTTGTACTCTGTGTACATTTTCCCATACAATGATATGAATGGATAATGGAAACTACTAATTAATATGAATTAACTGAGCAGGTTGTCTGTGTTCCAGTCATAACAGGTACAGATTCCTTTACCAAAGCACAACGCAGTTTCAGTTCAGCCTCAAGATCCACCAGCGTCCAGTCCAAACAAAACCCAATGTACCTGAGCCAGCAGCTCCTGAGAGAGGCGTTAGGTCTTAAAGTCCATGATGACCTGTTTGTGAGTTGGACAGCAGAGAAAACCCATAAAATATGATAACTTTTCTTTATCTGACCCTACCATTAGGGAAAGTGAATCACTTTCTTTTTAACCACCAGAGAACAAAGATTTGTTATTCATACAACCATTTACCGATTAAATAAATGATTTAAAGCAACTATTAAGTATAATGAAGAACACACAGAGACAAAGTGGGAATGAACGTACTTGCCTGTCTCTTTGCTGAATCTTTGAGTAAAGCTCCTGCAGCCATGTGAAAGGTGCTCAACAATGCAACATGTCAAAGCCCCATGGTCACTCTGTCAGTACATTTAGGTCACGTGAGAGGGGATTATTTTATCACTATTATTATTATTATTATTATTATTATTATTATTATTATTATGTAGTTACTTTAGTACCTCAGGCTTATTTTCATGAAAATCCCAAAGTTTCCCAAAGCAGGTGTAAATTAGCATGACCCTCACCATGGAAACCTGTACTTGTAGTTTATGGGACTTGCTAAAGATAGATAAGAGAAATAGTCTTAATGTGTCAAGCCAGCCGACTCTCGCGTTTGCGTGGTCAATTAGCCGCGACGGTGTTCGGAGTGTGCGACTGATCCATCTTTTACGGTAATGTTAGTCTACCCTAAAGCTGCCGCAAATCGCTTCAAGGAATACTTCCGGTCTGGATTTCAAAGTAAAGGATCGCGTGTATTTTGGTTCAATTTCGATGTGGGATAAAAACCCATCCTTCCACAAGTAGTGTATGAAACTAATATTTTTATACTAAATACTTCTTAGACTTAGACGTTGAATTACTCAAAAAGTACAAGGTAAAAGTACTTCATAGTATGTGTGCATGTAGCCTAAGAACTACTAAATCCAAGAATATTAGATTCATAAACTACTATTAGACGAAAAAGCTGAATCTTGTTCTCTGGAAGGGACTTTGACCTCATATTACCAGAAAGTACACTGTAAAAGTAGTTCATATTATTTGTGCTCGTAGTGTAAGAAGTAATGATTCAAAAATATTATCCTGATAAACTACTTATGGACGAAAGTGTTTTAATCCCACTAAAACAACTATTTTAGGTCTCTGAGAGGGACTTAAGCATTTGATTTTTCAAAAACTACAAAGCGAAAGTACTTCATACATTCTTTTTATTGTGGTCTAAATAGTCCAAATAAAAAGATCAGAAATTACTGTTCTGTTCCTTAATCTTAAATAACGCAAACTGAACCGCACGCGGTCCTTTACTTGAAATCCAGACGGAAGTAGTACTTATAGGTATTTACGGTAGCTTTAGAATGGTCGAATATGTCATTTTTTATGCATGAAACTTTATTTTGATTGGATTTTTATTCAGTTAATTTCCGGAATAAGTATTTCTGTAAATTCTTCTTGTGAGACTATGTTCGAAAGTCACTTTGGTGACTTCCAGCGGCTCAGCAGCATAACATTACCGTAAAAGTTGGATCACGCGCACACTCCGAACACAGGTGCGGCTAGATTGACCAAATGTACTCCCAATGATCGAGCTTTAGGCTACTTGATAACTTCTTCAAAATAAAGCTAACAATTTTACACCAGGGGTAAATCTGGCAAAACATTTAAACACAGTTTAATTTATTCTCAAGTTAAATAGAATTCAAGAAACTAAACAGACACACAAAAAAACGAATTTAGGGGAATCAATCTGCAAAATAAGTAATGTGCTTGTCGTGATTTTGTCAGTTTTTACTGTGATATGGATCTTTATTATTATGTGTTTATTATGTGCTGACCTGTGAACATCACAGTGTTATCTTAATGTATGTAACTGATGTGATGTGAGCTCGGTGTCCGGTGTTTGGTCATGAATGCACAGATTAATCATGGCTCAGTTTGTAAAGCTCATCAAACACCCCTCTGGACATTAACCTGAGGGAAAACACTGGAGCTAATATCTCTTACAAAATATGGCCAGGTAACCTAATAAAGCAGGCCCCACCTGAAGGCCCTTATCAGGTCAGATGATACAGCGTCTCCACAGCGCTGTGTCAGTAGTATCTCATCTGATTAATGGATCATATTCATACTTTTTCAGTAAAGCAGCACAAACTGGTTTATTTACAGTGGTGTGCTTCCTAGAGTGACCTGTGAAATATTGATGCAGTATGAAATGTGTCTTGTTAAAACGCAGCAGGGGAAACAGCTTCCCTTTCCATTGGAGAGTTTCCACAATGAGAAATAGATTTTTTCATAGAAACTAAATCAAAAGGCTACACATGATAGATGAACTTCAGTTTGTGTAGCATCAGACTTGAGAGAAGCTAGCAAGTATTATTTTGTTATTATTGCACTTATTATTAGGATATTGCTGCTAAAGCAAATATTTAATTATTACCTCTGCAACAATTCCATTACATCTTTTGTCTTTAAGCCACAAGTCTCACAGACTACTGGTACGTATGCTGCTGCCTATTTATCTGCTCACCAATAAGAAAAAATTGAAAATAGATACTGTAGTTGAATTCTAAAGTCATAACCTACCGTTATCTGTGGACACCCTGTAAACCAGATTTGTCACTCATTAGGTGTCACGAGCGTGTAAAGAACTACGGTGGCCTTCAGGTAACGTAACAGTGTGAAAGTCTCTCTCTAGAGTCAGTGTTTAGTTTGTCCTTTCTGGGCTACTGTAGAAACATGGTGGTGTAACATGGCGACTGCTGCCTATGTAGATATGAATGACTCATTCTAAGGTACAAAAAACAGCCATTGTTAGGTTCAGGTGATTATACACTAATGAAAACATAGTTTACATTACATTACATTACATTATAGTCATTTAGCAGACGCTTTTATCGAAAGCGACTTACAATAAGTATTCAACATAGGTATTCAAGAGAACTACTAGTCACCAGAAGTCATAAGTGCATCTCCTTTCTTAAACAAGCATCTAAGAGCATAAACCAGAGCAGGAACCTCAGAGGAGGAAGTTCTTAAAGGGCCAGTGTGTAGCATTTGGGGGGATCTATTGGTTATGAATTATAATATTCCATTTCTGCCAGTAGATCCCCCCAAATGCTACACACTGGCCCTTTAAGAACTTCCACCTCTGAGGTTCTTGGCTGTACTGAAATAATACATTTGCTGGTAAACTGGAGTTTGTCCCTGACTGAATGATGAAGTAACCCCATTGGTTGTTGCTCTTTTAACATATATAGGCACTTACAGTCCTCAGGAGCACATTGGCCCCACATGGTTCAGCCATATACCACCGATGGACCTAGTCTCCTTTGCTCCTCTAGCCTCTCAGGGCTTTTATCTCCCTCCAATGACTGAATGTAGAATAAAGCCAGATGTATTTACTCCATATTTCTATTCTGCCCTGTCCTCTGCTTTTCAGGACGGCCGCCTCACTCTTTCTGAGCTGCTCGACAAGATCGACTACATCAAGATCAGCACCATCACAGACTACGGAGGCATGAGGGTGGACGAACATGAAGAACTGTGAGAAATGAACCCCAGCACAGGAGAAAAAAGGGTTTTCATGGTGGTTTTTAAATAGATCTAGCTCACAATGATCGTGAGGACATCCCGTCTCAGAGAGCAGTCAAGTATGAACGGACCAATGACAGCAGCTTGGACTCAAGAGGCACTGTAAACCTGCTATGGTACATGTTCACAGACACTATGACTGTATATTAACACTGAATGTTATCTCTGAAGCTACAATAAAAACAGCCAGTCATTTGTTTCCATGTTTAAGGTTTAATGAAAACAACTTGAAGTGATCCTGAACAGTTGACATCACTTCTATAAACTTTTGACAAAATAATGATATAATTGGTTGAATGATTTCAATTCTCAAATATATCCAGATAGAAAAACAACGACTAAACTATTATACAGTTTAATGCCTGAAACAGGATGGATCACTGGTATGGCTCTGTCCATCACAGACAACATTAAGAAACTCAATAGGTTACATTTATCTCGTCATCAGGATGTGACAGGGAGAAGCTTTATAATTACCAGCTGCAAATCCTGTCCTGTGAATCAGAATTAAAAATGGTATTTGACTTTCCATATATTTCGGAGCACACGGCAATGAATCAATGATTGATAGATCAATCTTTTGTATTCTACTCTATGAAGAGCCTTAAAATTAATAAAGCGTTTCTGAAAAGAAAAAAGAAAAAAGTTTGAGGAGTGAAGGAAAGTTTAAACCAATGATCAGCTCTGCTCTATATATGGAATAATTCTTATATATACAGTTAGTGGAGGCAAAACCTACTTTTTAAAACAGGTGAAATGTAATTCGGGAGGCAAGGGTATTTTACATCTATTGAATTTCCCCGTCTATGATGTAAAAAAAAAAAGCCAGTTACCTATAGGAACAAGAAACATATGCAAGCCAACAACAAGAGACATCAAACAGGTGACAGCTGTTGAAGCTCTGGGAGCAGTCTGTCCTCCGTCTGTCCTCCGTCTCATACTTGCATCACTGGCCGAGCCTCTTTGGCCCTGAGATCAACCCCGGACGCAGCGAAGCCGGTTCCCCCCTGTCAGAACACATCACACACTATCAGTTCAAACTCACACATGAGTACAGTTTGAAAGAAATTGGGAGACCAAAGACTTTAGTAAATCCTGATCCTGCATCAGTGAGCAGCATACAGCAGTAAAAGACAGAAAAAAGCTCCCCTAAAAGCTTTCAGACAGAGAGCCATTAGCGATGTGTCATACTGGGTAATGCCTTCAATGGACAGCAGCAGGGGGAGTGCGCGCGAATGATTCAAAGTCATGAAGGATCTTGTTTCTCCCCCACCTCCTCTACACAGTAGGACACACGTACCCTCTGCATCGGTATGATGTCTCTGTCAGACAGTTTGTCTCCGGACACAGGATCAATCATGTCCTTCTTGATCAGCTTCTCCACACACTCCTGAGTCACCACCGTCCCCCTGAACACAGGACAGAGAGTCAGTCATCCTACCAGAGAACACTAAACATGTGGAAGTCAGAGAGGTGTAAGACATGTGGACACTCACGAGGGGCGCAGAACAGCGCAGGGGACACTGTTGCCTAGGACGTCCCTGGTTACTGCACATACATACCTGTCCTAAAGAGACGACACAGGATTATACCAATAAAGTACATCGGTTCACATCACATAGAACAGGACCATGATGTCACTCCATACTTTCTCAGATATCATTATCTGTTTCCACAACAATTGGCTTCACTGGTTTATAATTTCACTATATTTGGACAGCTTGCAGAATAAATTGTTGATTAGTTTAGTTATCCAAGATTTATTGAAAATGGAAATCCTCATTAGCCCTTATCAATAGTAAATTGATCCTACTAACAATGTCTCTGATACCATCTACCTCTGTACTGTAGAGACTCACTGTTTGTTTTGGTATTTTCATGCGATTTGTTGACAATAAGGAAAATGTATTAAAACACCGGACTTATGCTTATATCTGTGTGCAGAAGAAAATACACTTAAAATCCATATTCACAATAGTGCAGACATACTTGAAACAACCCCACAATTTTAAAGTGGATTACATTTTAGATTTGTTTTAGTTCACAATAAACTTTAGTTGCCAACTGTACAATCACTTTCCCTCCATTTAAGTGTGCAGACAACAGACGTGTGTGTTACGACATCACCTGCTCAGAAGTGGAGGGATTTTCAGACATGGCCAGACACCAGATTGGTTTCAGTACAATAAGAGTTCATAAACGCTACCACCAGTTTAAAGTTCAAAGTATGTTATCTTTGTCCAACTCTGCTTTGCACTTCAGGTTTCAGGTTAAATGACTGGATTCAAGTTAACACAAACCATCATCAACTGGGTTTCACAGATCGCAGTGTGTATGCAGTAATGTTTGGTGTAGTTGTTCTGAAAAGTTTGGACAAGGATTATCTGCTCATAGCTACCTAGCCTGGGTGCTAGTGAGGTAAGATCAGAACTACACTGACCTGGCGGGTGAGCAGGGCCACTCGATCCAGGCTGGGATCCAGAAGAGTGAAGCGCACTGTGATGAGCTCATTCATCTTAATGGGTCGTCCAGACATGGGACATAACACAGCCTTACTCTGACGGACGTTGGAGAAGGAGAGAAAAGGAGAGTGATTAAAAGAGTGACGTCTGCACATTTCATTTCACTTTTCAACATTAGTTCAGTCTAGCAGCGTAGAGCTGTGATTGCCAAAGACGGGCTTCCACGGTCAGCACGCCTTCTGCCTCTAAAGTAGTGTCAACGTCAAACAAACAGATACACTAAATACACAGAGAGAGGTCATCATGACATTTAAAGCCAATAGGAGAACCTGGCAACAGCTCAAATGACACACACGCACACCAAAAAAAGTTACACAGAGTCAGGCCTGCCATCTCATGAGTGTGAACAGTAGTGGTTTCTCTGAGATATGACTCATTTTGGTCATCTTTCTTACCTTCGTGTTTGTATAAATATTAAAAAGGTTTGCTTAATGCTGCTCAGAGAAGGTCTGCACAGGAGGGAATTGCTCCTGGTCCTATAAGTTTTAGAAGGATGCAAGGACAGATAAACCCTTTTTACACCCTTAGCCCTTTTTACACCGGTGGCTTGATCTTTTTGTTAAGATTATGGATTTTTGTCCCCTACCCACTGAGCCACAGCCTTCCTTATGTCAGACGTGACAGCACATTTACAGAAATAGCCACAATGCTTAATGAATAAACCTAGTTCATCAATGAAGTTGCATTAGAAGGATCACTCCATTAGTTACAGTGATCTTAGAAGGTGGAGACGTTGCAATATGAGCGTCTCTCTCTCTGGATGTTTCACCCTGAGCTGCTGAAGCTCGACAGCATTCTGTTCAGACGTGTTGTTTTGAAAGTGAACCAGAAATGTTTTAGATTCGACCTCAAAATAATTCCCACTGTGACTTTAACATCAAATTGACCAGGTCAATTTTTCAGAAATTAGACATCTGACTAAACTTTCTGACAGATGACATCACCAGCTTCCTGCTAAAGACACAACAGAGCACTCTGTTACAGGATGTTACAGGACAAGACACTGGACAAGACACTGCCCTGAGCGAGTAGAATAAGACACTCACTGGTTTCTTGAGCAGGGTGGGTTTGGACTGTGGTGTCAGAGAGGGGATCCAGAAACTGGGCAGGCTCTGGCTGGAAGAGGCAACGGGACCAGCTGTGGAGGATTCTGCTGAGCTGCTATCTGTCCTGACCTTCTCTCCTTCTTTGTTCAGTCCTGAAGGGAAAAGGTTACAGATTCTACTGTCTTCATTCATTGTTTTAATTATGACTGGGAGCATGAGACATGAGGCAAGTACATCTATGTTTCATTTTGCAAGCCTGTAGTGACAATAAGAATCCTTGAAGATGAAGACATGTCAGGGCTCAAAATACTTTTTTCTGCGTACATGCTTTGATGCATGGGATTTTAAATTGGTAAATAGAGTGTACTTTTCACACTGCAGGAACAGCCTGCAGGAGAAATTTTGGGGTTAAGTGTTGACCAAAATGATTTCAATGTTTGACATGCTCACA
This sequence comes from Anoplopoma fimbria, assembly GCF_027596085.1. Lineage (NCBI taxonomy): Eukaryota > Metazoa > Chordata > Actinopteri > Perciformes > Anoplopomatidae > Anoplopoma > Anoplopoma fimbria. The sequence goes on along the minus strand of NC_072459.1, from coordinate 17,617,681 downwards.
GTCGGGGTCTTCTAAAATGGGCCATTGAAATTGTCAGCAAACCCATTAAGGATTTTTTTACGATAGTTCAAATTTGAGGAAATAATGAATGTTATAATGCAACTCACTGGATCGGCTGGCGGCCGAGTGTGAAGCGGCTGGGATGAGGATCAGCACCGCTAAATCTGAGGCCATGACTCTTAGCAGGAAACCGATGGATTGCTTACTCCGGGTAGGAAATGAGTCCTTAGCCCAAGTGAAGGAGTTCAAGTACCTCGGGGTCTTGTTCGCGAGTGAGGGTACTATGGAGCGTGAGATTGGCCGGAGAATCGGAGCAGCGGGGGCGGTATTGCGTTCGCTTTACCGCACCGTTGTAACGAAAAGAGAGCTGAGCCGCAAGGCAAAGCTCTCGATCTACGGTCGATCTTCGTTCCTATCCTCACCTATGGTCATGAGGGCTGGGTGATGACCGAAAGGACGAGATCGCGGGTACAAGCGGCCGAGATGAGTTTTCTCAGAAGGGTGGCTGGCGTCTCCCTTAGGGATAGGGTGAGAAGCTCAGCCATCCGTGAGGAACTCGGATTAGAGCCGCTGCTCCTTTACTTAGAAAGGAGTCAGCTGAGGTGGTTCGGGCATCTGGCAAGGATGCCCACTGGGCGCCTTCCTTGGGAGGTGTTTCAGGCACGTCCAGTGGGGAGGAGACCTCGGGGAAGACCCAGGACTAGGTGGAGAGATTATATCTCAACACTGGCCTGGGAATCCCCCGTCAGAGTTGGTCAATGTGGCCCGGGAAAGGGAAGTCTGGGGCCCCCTGCTTGAGCTGCTCCCCCGCGACCCGACCCCGGATAAGCGGACGAAAATGAGATGAGATGAGATAATGCAATTTGAGCTAGCTTTCCGATGGTCACAGTCAGATATACCTTGAACAGAAGGAAACTTCTGTAGGAAAACTTTATTTATTTTTAAGTTTATGCTCAAAATGTCCCTGTTTTATAAAATGAGGTGACTTCACACATTCAACAAGTCCTATTTAATAAATGACGTGTAGCATACCGTTTTTATTTGGTACCGTAACAGCAAGAATACAAACAACTAAATCCAAACGGAGGCTCACTTGAACGCGGTGTTTTATGATGCTGCTCTGTCCTGTCTATCAGTGTCCACTTTCTGCGCTGCAACGTTATCAGTTATATATTTGGTTTGCATGAGATAATGGACGTGTGGCTTGAAAGCAGTCTGAGTCTCACAGTCAATGCATGAGATAAGCAGCCCTGAACAGTTTGCATGCCCATCTGTATGATTATTACAAACACAGCTCAAATTCATATACCACTCCTGATAATCCTAAATCATAATGTAAGACTTTGTATGACTGCTGATACTTACCTTTAACAGCTCTCTTTGAACTAAATTAAATAAACTAAAGTAAGATGTGTAACATTACTGTTTGACATCCTGAAAAATGTCATGTTATAATTTAGAATTCACACCGTGTTTTTATGTAACAAAATATTCATCTTCAATCCGTATTTGTTGGGGTTAAAACTTTCAGAAACTTATTTTTTGTTTTTACTGTGGGCAAAACTGTTCAAGTTTTTGTCTAAAGAATGGTAGTAAAGTTTCCGTACGCTTTTTCATCGTATGCTCCCGCCCTCGCCTCACACAAGGGAGGCACACACTTGTTATAGGAACTTGAGTTACATTTATTTAACAAAAATAACCCCAAGTCATATCTTTGTAATGTTTTTGTAAACAAAAAATCCATCGTTCGACAAATTCGATTTCTGTGTCCACCTTACTCCGAAAACATCTGACGTGTGTCACATGAGGGCAATTTGGAAACATTTGCTAATAATGTGAACAGAGCAACATTATAAGCAAATGTGGCCTAATTCTACTTTGCAAATGCATCTGCCTCACTGTTCAGTGAGTGATGCAGCATACTAAGGACAAACGCCACACACACACGTACCAGATGTGAATGGGTTGATGGGTTTGGACACAATGCTGTTCTCCCTGGTCTTAAACCTCTCCACTCTCTCTCTTTCTTCTGACTTGGACTCAAGTTGGCTGCTGCTCTTCTGCACCTGCTTCTGCTTCTCGTATGCCTGAAGAATTAGAGGAGGAAAACACAGAATGGAGAATTTTACAGAAAGAGGCAGCAAAAAACTAAAGGGAATTTATTTGTATAAAACAACATGAAGAAAAAAAACCTAAAAATATTTTGTAAAATTCTGTCAACCACACACATTTCACTCAAAACAGAGTTTCACATGATGAACAACATAACCATCAAAATTATAGAGAACTTTGGCTGATAAATGTCAGTCTATCTCAACCAAATATGGAGCTTTTCCCAAATGGCCTCCAGTCTGCAAGTCTTATGCTGGCTTGGTGTTTCAGTGTGTGCGGGGTAGGGAGATATTTAGTAAAGCAAAGAGGTGAGCTGCTCAGTGACGGTCAGGAGATGTGCGCCAGTAGAGTTAGGGAGCAGCACTGTTCTAACTTTGTCTATGATCATGCATCTGACCGGTCAGCATAGCTCTTAGCTGTATTTATGCTCTATTCCTCAGACAACCACTCATCAATGAAATAATAGCACTCTTTGTAAGTCGTTGGCTGTGACACAGTTTTGTACTTTGCAAACTGGAAAGGGGGCGAAGAAGAAGAGATTTTCTGTTGTTCGGGTGCCCGGGAACAATAGTGTGGATGTAAGTCAAGTTGTTAGACGGTGTAGGCAAAGACATAAGTGCAGGGCTTACCTTCATTTTTTTGGCAGTTTCTGTCTTCTGGTGCAAAATGTATTCAAGAATGGCCTGTTTTTCATACAAGAATCCATCTGGACTGAGCACAGGGACGGAAACAAGACAACGCTGTTTACATAATATGTAAACTATGTGGTTATGTGCTAGGGTTATACAGTACACGTGTGTGTATGTTAACATACGTCATCACAGGATTCTGGCAGGTCTGCAGGGACAGACAGCAGCAGTCAAAGTCTTTGATCGCGTCTTTGCCCAGTCGAATGCTCTGAGTCCCGTAACCAGACGCCGCTGAGCAGGAGGAGGAATATAATTACGGTCTGGTAGACATGCAGTAAAATACATTGGGATGTGTGACATTAAATACATTTTTATTTGAATCAACTTCTGAAGTGTTTCAATTTATTTACCTGAAAATACTAATAGTTTGACTCCAAAATGTAAATTTGTGTTTGAAAAGTCTGCCGAGCTGATCTTAAGGACGACTATACGCACAGACCTTTAATCATTTTTCTGTTCGGAAACTTAAGTGAGAAAATAAAATAGGAATAGGGCATCTGGCCTTCAGACCTAGTGTTTGTGCTCTACTAGCTGAGATGACAAGACATGTCATCAGGTGAATGAGTCGATCATTGTTTTCACTGTGGAATCGGACTGTCTGAAAGCCTCAATACTGACAGATGAAGCAGCATCTTGAACGAAGATGAATGAACTGAGTGAGAACATCTGTTGAAAGTAGAACTGTGCCTCACACAATAAATGAGACACACTGTTAGTGTTTGGCTCAACGTATAATAAGAGGATGCTGAGTTTCTGCCTTGGAACATGAGAAAACCAAACATCAATCAGTCCTCCTGACACACATGTGGAGGAGTCGCTTTAAGTGGCAAAAGCATGCCTGTTCTAAAAGGAAATAAAAAGGACCCCGCAGGTTCCACTGAGTCTAAACCATAGACATCATATAGGTGTATATATGATGTCTATGGTCTAAACGACCTAACGCTAAATGGAAGTGAACAGTGAGAGAGAAACAGCGTGACATGGTTCTCACCTGTATCTTTCCTTTTCTCGTGGTACGTGTAGACAGCTCCGGCCGTACAGTTCTTTCCATGGCGCGTCATTCTACTTCCACTTTATTTGTTGCTGATCTAAAGGCGTTTGAAAGAGAGATATTGTTATGTTATTTCAGCTGGGACCATCGATGCTAAGACGCTAACATTAGCTGCTAAATGTGTACATACAAAACACATACAAAGCACAGATTTTATATTCAGAAAACGTTACATTAGAAAAAGACAAAAAGGAGTTGTGGCTAAAAAAAAACAAAAAACCGCGTTTTAACGGTGTCATTTGCGTTACCAGTGATGTTTGTGTGAGTTTACGAAGAAAGCAACAAAACACAATTTCTTCTTCTTCTTCTTCTTCTACTGCTTCTTCTTCTTCTGCTTCCTTCCGCTCACTCCATTTCCTCCTCCTTATTCTTCTTCTTTTACGTTTTATGGCAGCTGGCATCCTTTTTTGCCCTCCATGTCGCACTACTGCCGCCTTCTGGTTTAAATCCTCTCAAAGATAGTTTCCTCGTCTTTGTGACTGTACACCCTGTTCATACCAGACCTGAACCAAACCTGAACCCTTACCCAACCTCAGAGGAACGCTAATGTAACGGGAGGGAAATGCTATTTAAAAGGGGGACAGACAGACTGCAACAACAGACCTGTAGCTTGCTCAGTGCCTCCTATTAAACTCCATTCTATCAGCTGGAAATATTCATATTTGTAGGGCTAAGCAGAAAGCTTTTTGCCAGAAAGGTTTTATTTGAATTCAAGCCATGATCTTTAGATCTCTAGCAGAAAGCCATGATGGCAAACTTCTCGCCATGTGTTTATTTCTCGTCCCTCTGATGCATAGTTCCTATATATTTGCCTACCAACCTCTGGCTCCCTTACAATATGGCACCATCTTGTTTTGAGCTTAAATAAAACAAAATCCAACAGTAGAATCAAAATGACAGGTTAGGGCAAGATATGAATGAATGGTCCCAAGATTAATTTCATAAAATACAGTGGCACCGTTTACAACCCTGATTTAAAAGAACTGGGAGTAAGAGCAGATCCCAAGTTTCAGATACGAGGTTCTCCGTATTCAGTTTGAACTGGATGTATGTGATCCCAAAATACAGAACCCTTGTCACTCAAAGGGTTCAGTGGGTACTTTTTGCCATCGTGCTGAAAAGTAAACACCAGTAAAATACTGTCATGTTTACCACCATATCAGATTATGTCAAACATTTTGTAATTAAAATGCAGTCAATACATGTTTTGTAAATCTCAGTGCAGTGTTTTCAACAAATACTTTACAGGCATGCTCAACAGAAGTGTGAACCTCACTTTAAGCCGAAAACATTTCTGTGAATGATTTTTGCTTCTATAAAGACAGACTACGTGGAGTGGTATAAGGCCACAATAGACAGCTACAACAAAAGCAGTGAACCATTCCTTTAAGGAGACCATCAAAAATGTGTTCTATTGGTTCAATTTCAATGTGTGTTTAAGTTCAAACATTATCATAATCCATTGAGTGATAGTTACCTTTTGAAATAGAAAATGAAATTATCGATATAAAACCCTTAAACTATTGAAAAGTTTTTTTATTATGTTCTGTTCACTCTGTTGTGGTGCTCACAAATCAACAGTAAACCATTCTGACTTAAGGTTTTAATGGCTGGCTGTTTTTAATTTTCATGATATTAAATAAAAAATATTCTAACTGCCGTGTGTCATTTGAAAACCTTTTCTCAAAGTTGACGTGACATTTAGTGTGTTTGGAAATGTAGCAGTCTCCTCAGCAGGCTCTGGAAATTGGATTGAGCTTTGGCTTCATAACATTAATATGTGAAGTTTGGGCCCATCTTTTGTTGTGCATCAGGAACATCAGTAAATTATCAACCTTTAGGTTGTTGGTTTGAAAACTAGTTTATATTATGAACCATCAGTGCTGTTAGCAGGGCCTGTGTTTCCCTTACAAGAACTTGTTATTTCTGTGTGTGAACAGCAGCATTTCCTGCCTATGTGACTGTGGATTTCCTGTTAGCAGACCCTTACACCCACTGCACATTCAGCTCCAACTAACAGATGCTCAGAAAGAACTGCAGTTATCCTGCATACACTTTTACATAAGTAGAAACTGGTTTAAGGCACCTGAGTGTCTACCTTCATTCATCAGTATCCCACAGTGCAAAAATTCAGCAAAATACATCAATATATTTCACTAGCATGATTTTCTGAGTGCTTGGTCAACAAAATGAATGAGAACAAACAAGTACCCAGAAAAAAATGACAAACATAATCAGGGAAGAGCTCCATCTTCTTGCACAGATAAACAAAGTATTTCTGAAGTTCCTGTTGACCCTGCAGTTATCAATGCAGCAGGCTCAGTACAGACCATATATGGTCATATTCAGGCTGTTGGGTTGCTACAGTGGCACAGTTCATTCTGTAAGGTCCAAAGTTAATGATGTGGTGAGGGTGGTAAAGGATGCTATAGCAGATAATAAGTGGGACTGGACCTCCTCCATAAACAACTATCCCCCATAGACAGCCCGCCCAGCAGTTATCAGCAGCAATTTTCTCTATCTGCACTCTTTGAACATGAGCCTGTCTATATCGCTCCATCATCACCCTGCCCTCTAGCTCGCCATCACTTCCCATCCTGACGCCTGCTGCACAGTCTCTCTGGGTTCAACACAAATCAGATTTATTGGCACCAACTAATACAGAACAGATTAACATTTTCTGAAAGTCTGCAAATGAAAAAAAGAATATATGCGTAATTCCCTCCATGGCTGGTATATCATTATTAGGATTTGGTTTATTGAGATAAGCAGTAAGTGGCGATAATTCTGCAGTCAGGTGCCATCATCATCATTATAACAAGAGGAAGTGATGAAAAGAGTATCAGTCAAACACCAAATGGTAGGAATAAATGTAGAAAACATCCTGCTGTAATATTATTTCCATGCAAGTTTCAGATGTAGCTAAAGAAAATGTGATACTACATCTGTCAGCTGTTTATGCTTAAATGTGCAATGTGTAGTTCCGGCCACATGCTCCAAATATATAGGGGGCATACAATCATTCATATAAAATATAATCTGCATGTGTACAGATTGTAAAGCCCTCTGAGGCAAATTTGTAATTTATGATTCTGGGCTATACAAAATAAACTGAATTGAATTGAATTGAATAAAAAAGCCAACTATATAGTAGCAGCAGGGCAAGAATATGCAATAACAGGGCTATCTAATAAACTTCTCATGTGGTGTTGTAGAGTTTATGTTAGCCTGTAGTCTGTGTTTGGGACACCAGAGGGCTTTGTGGTCTGTGAACCTTTTCATACTTTGTTTATTGGATTATCATCATTCACCCATTCATTCACTGATGACAAGGGCTACAATGCAAGGTGCCACCTGCACATCAGGAGTAACTAATCATTCATACCCAATCATACACCGAACTCATAGCCTGCAAGAGCAATCTTGGGGTTAAGTTATTTGCTTAAGGACACAGCGACATGGACTAGCAAAGCAGGGTATTGAGCCGTCGATCCTCTGATTGTTGGACAACCCTGCTCTACCACTGAGCCACAGTCTCCCCAGTTAGCAGTAAGTTAGCAGTTAGCTGTAGCAACATGCATTCCCTGCAGCCCGGGAATTGAACCCTCTTGCTGTGAGGCGACAGTGCTAGCCACTACACCACCGTGCATTCCCCATATTCAATTCAATTCAATTCAATTCAATTTATTTTGGCTTTACAATCTGTACACATGCAACGTCCTCTGTCCCGGAACCCTCACATTGGCACAGGAAAAACTCCCCTAAAAAAAGGAAGAAACCCACGGGAGAGCGACTGAGGAGGGATCCTTCTCCCAGGATGGACAGAATGCAATAGATGCCATGCGTACAGAATGAACAACACAACAGAGTTACAACACATTTGGATGTGGTGGAAAATAATAAGAAATGGTTCTGGAGTGGATGCTCCAGATAAAAAAAGAAACTATGCGTTCAGAGGAAGGATTACAGTTTAAAATATCACATAAGAGGACTTGAAGAGAGCACTTCTGGGGGCCAGGACGATCTTATGCAGGCATACATCATAAGAAAGGTCAACAGTGTTTGTGTTATTACTCTCACTGCCAGCAGGGAGAGACAACATTTCTGAACATCAGCTTTAAAGCCTCCGACATAATTTCTGTGTTCCAGCTACGGCTGCAGACTTGTACTGGTTGTGCAGGCGCACACAGGATTACATTCATACTACAATTGAGGCGTGCATTTCCATTTCCCTCACCACGCTCTATTCTAGGTGCACCACAAGTACGACGCCATTTGGCTGTCTTCGCATTCTTTTAAATGAGGGTAACAGCAGATCTCCTCAACCTCTCTCTTCAAAACAAGCATCTATTTGTTTTTCTTCTTGGCAAACCAGCTAGAGTTGCAAATGCCACCAAGCGGATTGCAGTGTGGAACGGAACTGGCATGCATGCTATATGTACAGTCAACACAAATTTAAGTAACGCTGACCAACATGCGTAAAGTATGAAAGTATGAATGACAAACTTTTTTTTTAACTTATCCTCTAATGTAGAGTTGGCAGGGAGTTTGTATGCTAGTTACCCTGTGTCTGATATGTGATCTATTAACCTGTAAAATAACAGATACCTGAGGACAGAATGGATTATTTTAGTCTCAACAAATAGATGTTGAGTATTGACCTTCTCCTGACCTCTAGAACTCTACTTAGAGCCATGAAACCTCTGCATCTCTTTATCTCTCCCTGTCTCATTAACCCCCCTTCCCCCCTGTTCTCGGTTTATGGGTGTTTGTTGTTAGTTTCCTGTCACAGAGGAAGTGCCTCACCCTGCCGCCTGGCTTCCTATTGGCCCGAGATGAACAGTGATTTTTTTGGGGGCCAAAGAATGAGGAGGGGACAGGGCAGCACAGGAGGATAGATAGAGGGAGCGGGACAAGGGCACAAGATGGGGCTGAGGACAGAAGACGGGCGATGAGTGCAGAGAAAGCTCCAAACAGGGATGGATGAGCCTGGAGAGAGCAGACGCTTCACTGCAAAGAGGAAATGGCTTTGTGTTGGAGGAGGTGAGAATGAAAACAGCAACGCAGACAGAGATCTAAGCTAACTTTATACTGTAGGAAACTCCTTGGGGTTTACTTTTTTTATTTATCTTGTGTTTATCATTAATTGTTCATTAAAGAACAAATATGTTAACTAGTCTTGTTGCTTATTACTGACTCCCAAATACTTTTAAAAGTAACTTGCTGCAAGAACTTTCTAGAATTTATTGTAATTTGTTTTGAGTGTAGTGCATGTGTGCTTCTCTCTTACTCTGCTGTATTTGAATGCACTGCTACTATTTTTTCACTAGTTTTAACAAATAAGATATTTTAAAGATTCAGAAACAGACTGATGACTTGTTTTAGTGTAATCTCATACTTCTAGTGTGCTGCTAGTTCTCTTAGTGCCTTCCTTGGTCTGGTCACTCCCAATCCTTGTACCAGTGTCTTGGTACCACAGGGACGCTGGACAGGTTTGGGGGGGGCTGTGCTAAGGACTGCTGGTGCTATGTGAACCGTTATCTCCTGCTGAATCTTTTTTCTTTATCATTGATATTTCTTTGTGATAACTTGTTTATTTGTAAATACAATTTAGAAACACATGCTTATTTTCTGTTATGCTCTTTGAATTTTTGTACAAACATTAACCTGACTAATAAAGTTAAAGGATGGCATTGTGTTCATGGTGGGTGTCTCTCTCTTACTATCATCATGATGGTATGGTGTGAAAAAGGAATTTAACTATTAACATTAACGCAGGGAGAATATTTTGAATGCAATCAATAAATGAATAAAAAACAAAAATCAGGTCTCTGTGGGTGTAGGTGGTCAGATTTCATCAACAGTGGTCTGGAAAAATAGGCAAATGTCTGTCTGTCAGATTCTGAATCAGTTTGTTGATGCTGATTGGTGCGTGGTAGTACGTGACATAATGTTAAGAATGAGAAAAAGGGCATAGGGATATTCAATGCTTTCCTTATTGCATCCAAAAGTAAATTGATCCTACTACAATTCTAATGTATTGTGTTTATACTTGTTCTTGTCTTGAATTTAGTGTAAATATGAAAACTTTAATGCCACATATTATTGGAAATAGTTTAGAATACATGTAATGGAAACTCAATGAGCAGATAAAACATCAACTTTATAATGCACCTGATTTCACAAAGTCACAATTTCAGACCTAAGACAGTGAAATTCAGTCAAAGCTATGGAAAGTTATTTCTAAGTTTGCATGGTTTATGTTATGTTTTTTCAAAACATTTTAAGTTACAAAACATACACTTGATGTGCTGCTTGGTTTGATACTGACAAATAAAAGCTCCGCTGGTGTATCAAGCCAAGCTTCATCACATTAAGTCCTGATTAGATCCTCCATAAGGAGTCTGAACACATATTTCTGTACCCACTGACAGGCTGTAATGGTCCACATAGACATGATCAAGTGCACTTTGACTTACTTTGCTCTGCACTTCTATGGCCTTTTTATTTGAAATTGTTTGATGATTGGTCATTCTGTGATCTAATGATCTAACTGTAAGCCTTTATGATGATAATAATAAAGTTGAAGTGCATCTGGCAACAGGGCCCTAATGCATAATACTCTGACACAGTTAAATATGAAATCTCTTTATGTAATAAAGGCACATTTGTAGATACATTCCCAGTACAAAGCATGGTTCTGTTTATATATCTCACTCACTGTGAAACTACGTGCATGTGCCACTCTACAGACATCAAGGAGGTAGACAGGCTTTCATCACATCTGCACATGCTGTTCTGATATTTACATATAAAGTATATGCCATTCCTTTTGCATCCGTTGAAACAAATACTTGATATTAAAGGGCATGATTTATCTTAATCAGCCTCAAATCACTCCATCTAACGGGATCATGTTAACCCCAATTGTTTTTTTTTTTTTTTTTTTTTTTTACATAAAATCAATTATTAAAAAAAATCTAAGCTCTCTTCAAGATAAAATCAGGTGTCAGTAAGAAATCGGAATCTCATTTTAGCATTCATTCCTACCTGAGAACGGCCAACAACACGGACATTTAAGCCTAGAGGAACACCTGGTGGAGCGTTATTTCAACTACACCAGGCATTGTAGCATATTCACTATAGCAACAATGTGTGAATGTCATGTAGCGTAGTTTGTTTTTATTGATTTGGTTTAGTAACCATAAGGTTGGGTTTTCAAACGTATAAAAAGCCTTAAAATAAGTCAAACGAATCTGAAGAGTGCATCCTGGTTTTATGGGGGTTTTAAACAAAACTGAAAAACTAAACAAGAGACAGAAATAATTGAAAGGCCAACGCCATTTATAATATGTCTTTTAATTTTCTTCTCTTCATAGTCCTACTCTCTTAATACTCTTATGCTAAATTATGAATCACATGTTCCCTGAGAGGACTGGGTTTCGGTGTGACGCCCCTCCCCGCGCCGGTGATACCGCACAGGACCGTGTAGCTGCGCACACAGACTGGACAGAAGACAGCGGTGGTCTGCTCGAAACTCGCAGAAACACACAAACAAAGGTACGAATAGGTTTTATTTGGGTTGACCTCCGTCTGTCCTTTATTTGATGAGCTCATAAAAGTCACTGACGTGTTTTTGTGAACTCAACATAAACTCTTTCCGTGAAGGTGTAAGAGTGTTGTCTTCCAAAACGAATCCCTCCAGAGAATCATGGCAGCCTTCGTTTACGCTGTCGGTGGTCTTTATTAGTCTGTACTGAGTAGAATACTGTTTACATGAGTTATGAAAAAGAACTATGTAAAAGTGAACTATATTAAAGAGAACACAGTCATGTTGGTATTTCCTGGTGGTTGTGGTCCTCTCCCGCCGACCGGTTCCCGTCCCGGTCCCGTAACCTCTTCCTCCTTCTTCTTCTTCTTCTTCACTGGTTGGATGCAGCCCTATATTGTGACGCTTAAATCCCATTCAGAGTAGTGTGTCCTCTCTTAATCGACCTGCTGTCTTTATTCCCCAGCCACTCTATTTTGAACTGAATGTAAATGTCATCTCCTTATCAACTGATCCCAGTGCTGCCTGCTGCCACTCTTTCTTGATTGTAAAGTTGAATATAGGTGTCTTGGTTTCTTTTTTAGCAACTTGTTTGGCAGGTTTATCCTCATTCTCATTACCTGGAATGCTCAAATGAGCAGGAACCCAAAATGAATGTGACACCAGTGCCTTATAGTACTCATGACCGGGCACAACTGGATGCACCGGGCACAAGAGTGTACAGAGCAGAGACTGAGCTACAACTGACAAGGTCCTTGATTTTATTTGTTTCACTCATTCTAAATTTATGAAAATGGTGTATAACTCCACTGGCAGCCAAGTAAAAGCTATATTGGCGTTATACATTTCTGCAAACCACGAATGTAACAATGTAACAACCTAACTTCCTTAAATAAATAACAACAACAGGACTTAAGTTACAAAAGAAACAACTTCATCTAACAAGCATAAAATCAGCGTCTTCTTTTGGGGTCACAAGTAACATGAACATCAGTTTGCTGGGTGAAAGTCCTGTGTTTGGTTAACCCATCCACCCACTGCCTGTGATGTTTCTCTCACTTGCTATACTCGTTTTTATACCATGGAACTTTTAGTTATCATCACTTGTTGTGCCTAAATGGAAAAAGGTATCCGCCAATGTATCCGTGGTTTGCAGAAACATACAATGCCAACTATTTTTCCTGGCGAAGATGTAGAGTTATACACACCAGAGAAGTTTCTACACACATTTCAACGCTGCCACTCGAAGCTGCACTACAGGACCTGTCTTGTATTATCTGTTACTGGATCTTTGATCCGTCTTCTTCCTTGAGACCTCCATGTTTTTGATTTTGTTGGCTCACTACCTGTTTTTATTTCTTTAGACAAATTATAAGCACTGTGTTTCAAAGACAATGACCATAAACTCAGCCTTTTCTTTATTTAGCAACTGCTATTTCATATTCTGTTTGTTAGCACAGGACAGCTCCACTTCCTTCTTTCCCTCACCTGTCATACTGGACTCGTGGTCCAGAGTCTCAGAGCATTGCCATCAGTTTTCCCACAATGTGTGTTATGCTTTGAACACTTCTTATATACAGTCTATGGGATTACCATGAAATTAGTTACTATTCATCTTGTGGATAATTAGTATGTGTCCCAAATTTCATGACATACTCTTTAATATTTATTGAGAGATTTTACTCTGATCCCCATATGTGACCTCACAGTGGCACTTGAGTCCAAAGTCAGTAGAATACATCCTCTGGGGACTACGTATTTTTCAATAATTGGAATAAATGACTTTCATTTCTTACTAAACACACTGCACATAGGTTTAATTTATTTAAGTATTGTAAAACCTATGACCCCAAGTCATCCACATCCATCATTCGATACGTAAAATCTGACTGTGATTTTGAGCATGAGGTCACCTGACTAAATAATCTGCTTTTAAAATACTTGTTCTCTCTCAGAAAACAAAAATAACTATTGACTCTTTGGAAAAACATTTTTTTTGTATATTTGTTAAGTTTAATTGTCAGTGTCGCTGTTTGGTTGACCTGTTCAGTAGTCTTTTTCCTGTCAGTTCAAAATGGCAAAATACATAGATATCTTGTTTTTTCTTGTATGCTTACAAAAATAACTGTAGAGTAGGAGAGCATATAGTACAAACTGCATTATGTTTACATGAGTTATGAAAGAGAAACTATGTAAAAGTGAACTATATTAAAGAGAACACAGTCATGTTGGTATTTCCTGGTGGTTGTGGTCCTCTCCCGCCGACCGGTTCCCGTCCCGGTCCCGTAACCTCTTCCTCCTTCTTCTTCTTCACTGGTTGGATGCAGCCCTATATTGTGACGCTTAAATCCCATTCAGAGTAGTGTGTCCTCTCTTAATTGACCTGCTGTCTTTATTCCCCAGCCACTCTATTTTGAACTGAATGTAAATGTCATCTCCTTATCAACTGATCCCAGTGCTGCCTGCTGCCACTCTTTCTTGGATCGCTTCCATACAATGCCCTGTCCTTGATTGTAAAGTTGAAATAGATGTCTTGGTTTCTTTTTTTAGCAACTTGTTTGGCAGGTTTATCCTCATTCTCATTACCTGGAATGCTCAAATGAGCAGGAACCCAAAATGAATGTGACACCAGTGCCTTATAGTACTCATGACCGGGCACAACTGGATGCACCGGGCACAAGAGTGTACAGAGCAGAGACTGAGCTACAACTGACAAGGTCCTTGATTTTATTTGTTTAACTCATTCTAAATTTATGAAAATGGTGTATAACTCCACTGGCAGCCAAGTAAAAGCTATATTGGCGTTATACATTTCTGCAAACCACGAATGTAACAATGTAACAACCTAACTTCCTTAAATAAATAACAACAACAGGACTTAAGTTACAAAAGAAACAACTTCATCTAACAAGCATAAAATCAGCGTCTTCTTTTGGGGTCACAAGTAACATGAACATCAGTTTGCTGGGTGAAAGTCCTGTGTTTGGTTAACCCATCCACCCACTGCCTGTGATGTTTCTCTCACTTGCTATACTCGTTTTTATACCATGGAACTTTTAGTTATCATCACTTGTTGTGCCTAAATGGAAAAAGGTATCCGCCAATGTATCCGTGGTTTGCAGAAACATACAATGCCAACTATCTTTCCTGGCGAAGATGTAGAGTTATACACACCAGAGAAGTTTCTACACACATTTCAACGCTGCCACTCGAAGCTGCACTACAGGACCTGTCTTGTATTATCTGTTACTGGATCTTTGATCCGTCTTCTTCCTTGAGACCTCCATGTTTTTGATTTTGTTGGCTCACTACCTGTTTTTATTTCTTTAGACAAATTATAAGCACTGTGTTTCAAAGACAATGACCATAAACTCAGCCTTTTCTTTATTTAGCAACTGCTATTTCATATTCTGTTTGTTAGCACAGGACAGCTCCACTTCCTTCTTTCCCTCACCTGTCATACTGGACTCGTGGTCCAGAGTCTCAGAGCATTGCCATCAGTTTTCCCACAATGTGTGTTATGCTTTGAACACTTCTTATATACAGTCTATGGGATTACCATGAAATTAGTTACTATTCATCTTGTGGATAATTAGTATGTGTACCAAATTTCATGACATACTCTTTAATATTTATTGAGAGATTTTACTCTGATCCCCATATGTGACCTCACAGTGGCACTTGAGTCCAAAGTCAGTAGAATACATCCTCTGGGGACTACGTATTTTTCAATAATTGGAATAAATGACTTTCATTTCTTACTAAACACACTGCACATCGGTTTAATTTATTTAAGTATTGTAAAACCTATGACCCCAAGTCATCCACATCCATCATTCGATACGTAAAATCTGACTGTGATTTTGAGCATGAGGTCATCTGACTAAATAATCTGCTTTTAAAATACTTGTTCTCTCTCAGAAAACAAAAATAACTATTGACTCTTTGGAAAAACATTTTTTTTGTATATTTGTTAAGTTTAATTGTCAGTGTCGCTGTTTGGTTGACCTGTTCAGTAGTCTTTTTCCTGTCAGTTCAAAATGGCAAAATACATAGATATCTTGTTTTTTCTTGTATGCTTACAAAAATAACTGTAGAGTAGGAGAGCATATAGTACAAACTGCATTATGTTTACATGAGTTATGAAAGAGAAACTATGTAAAAGTGAACTATATTAAAGAGAACACAGTCATGTTGGTATTTCCTGGTGGTTGTGGTCCTCTCCCGCCGACCGGTTCCCGTCCCGGTCCCGTAACCTCTTCCTCCTTCTTCTTCTTCACTGGTTGGATGCAGCCCTATATTGTGACGCTTAAATCCCATTCAGAGTAGTGTGTCCTCTCTTAATTGACCTGCTGTCTTTATTCCCCAGCCACTCTATTTTGAACTGAATGTAAATGTCATCTCCTTATCAACTGATCCCAGTGCTGCCTGCTGCCACTCTTTCTTGGATCGCTTCCATACAATGCCCTGTCCTTGATTGTAAAGTTGAATATAGATGTCTTGGTTTCTTTTTTTAGCAACTTGTTTGGCAGGTTTATCCTCATTCTCATTACCTGGAATGCTCAAATGAGCAGGAACCCAAAATGAATGTGACACCAGTGCCTTATAGTACTCATGACCGGGCACAACTGGATGCACCGGGCACAAGAGTGTACAGAGCAGAGACTGAGCTACAACTGACAAGGTCCTTGATTTTATTTGTTTAACTCATTCTAAATTCATGAAAATGGTGTATAACTCCACTGGCAGCCAAGTAAAAGCTATATTGGCGTTATACATTTCTGCAAACCACGAATGTAACAATGTAACAACCTAACTTCCTTAAATAAATAACAACAACAGGACTTAAGTTACAAAAGAAACAACTTCATCTAACAAGCATAAAATCAGCGTCTTCTTTTGGGGTCACAAGTAACATGAACATCAGTTTGCTGGGTGAAAGTCCTGTGTTTGGTTAACCCATCCACCCACTGCCTGTGATGTTTCTCTCACTTGCTATACTCGTTTTTATACCATGGAACTTTTAGTTATCATCACTTGTTGTGCCTAAATGGAAAGAGGTATTCCCCAATGTATCCGTGGTTTGCAGAAACATACAATGCCAACTATTTTTCCTGGCGAAGATGTAGAGTTATACACACCAGAGAAGTTTCTACACACATTTCAACGCTGCCACTCGAAGCTGCACTACAGGACCTGTCTTGTATTATCTGTTACTGGATCTTTGATCCGTCTTCTTCCTTGAGACCTCCATGTTTTTGATTTTGTTGGCTCACTACCTGTTTTTATTTCTTTAGACAAATTATAAGCACTGTGTTTCAAAGACAATGACCATAAACTCAGCCTTTTCTTTATTTAGCAACTGCTATTTCATATTCTGTTTGTTAGCACAGGACAGCTCCACTTCCTTCTTTCCCTCACCTGTCATACTGGACTCGTGGTCCAGAGTCTCAGAGCATTGCCATCAGTTTTCCCACAATGTGTGTTATGCTTTGAACACTTCTTATATACAGTCTATGGGATTACCATGAAATTAGTTACTATTCATCTTGTGGATAATTAGTATGTGTCCCAAATTTCATGACATACTCTTTAATATTTATTGAGAGATTTTACTCTGATCCCCATATGTGACCTCACAGTGGCACTTGAGTCCAAAGTCAGTAGAATACATCCTCTGGGGACTACGTATTTTTCAATAATTGGAATAAATGACTTTCATTTCTTACTAAACACACTGCACATAGGTTTAATTTATTTAAGTATTGTAAAACCTATGACCCCAAGTCATCCACATCCATCATTCGATACGTAAAATCTGACTGTGATTTTGAGCATGAGGTCATCTGACTAAATAATCTGCTTTTAAAATACTTGTTCTCTCTCAGAAAACAAAAATAACTATTGACTCTTTGGAAAAACATTTTTTTTGTATATTTGTTAAGTTTAATTGTCAGTGTCGCTGTTTGGTTGACCTGTTCAGTAGTCTTTTTCCTGTCAGTTCAAAATGGCAAAATACATAGATATCTTGTTTTTTCTTGTATGCTTACAAAAAAAACTGTAGAGTAGGAGAGCATATAGTACAAACTGCATTATGTAATATAGAACACAAAACATGACTTGTTCTGTTTAAAACTAATGCTAGTACAACAGACTCATCATATTCTGTATTTTGAGGACAGCTCTCACTTAAATAACAGAATAATAAAATTATATTTTGTTTCACTTTGTTAGATATGTCAGAGTCTGCAGGCCGCTCTTCCTCTGTCTCCTCCATCTCTCTGGTGGAGGTCAAGGCTGAGACTCGTCTAGTGCTCCAAGCTTTCTGCCATCGAGCCCTCTCCACCTCCCTGAAAGAGAGGCCTGGCCCAGTCGGAGGGGCCTACAGAGAGCACGACAAGTGCAGGTAATGTAGCTCAAACCTCTGGGCTTCTGCTGTTGTGTTCATGCTTGGTTTTTTTTGTGTCACTGTTCTCAACACACACTCAACTCCTTTAATCTCAGACAGGATAAGATTGTCAAAAAATGATCCAAATAATTTGTAATCTCAGCTACATTATTTTATTACCTCCTTTACCATGTGAATCTACAAGTTTTCCATTTGTTTGGTAGTTACACATCCAGTGCAGAGAGCAGGAGGTGCCGGATGCTGTGTACATTAAACTTAAACAGGCCCTATTATGCTATTTTCCGGATGCATATTTTTATCTCAAGTTACAGTTACAACATGTTTTTATGCGTTAATGCTTATAATCCTCCTTGTTTTCTCATCCTGGCTTTTCTCAACCTCTTCTCACCCTCTCTCTGAAATGCTCCGTTGTAGCATTTGCTCCTCCCTCCAGAAAGCAAAGTCTGCTCTGATTGGTCAGCTAGCCCACTCTGTTGTGATTGTTCAACATTTCAAATTTCAAAAAACTCTTCCTCCAGAGCTTCAGCTCCGTCTCTCTCTTTTGTTGTTTGAGGGCCAAACTAGCCGGAAGGAGTTTTACGCCACTTCTGCAACATTATGACCTCATAAAGTTACGGAAGTGAAGGAGATAATTCAATGGAGCCATTTCAGGCAGCTCAGGAGCTTCTGAGGGGGAGGGTAACTCCTTTTAGGCGTAGATTTCAGGTTTTACACTCTACGGACCTTTTACATGTACACAAATACACACTTTTAGTTTTATTTCCAGTGTAATGTCACTTAATGTGACTATGACTCACTGTTTGGAGAGTTTGTCGTCGAATACACATATATGGGGACTCCGAACATTAAGATCTGATTTATTTTGTATTACTTTGAGTGTGCTACCACAGTAAGACAAGTGACAGTAAATCAGAACCTGACCTCCATTAAGATGCACCATGGATCATTTTGTAGCACCCTGAATGGAAGCTATCTTCTACCAGCCCTGTTGTTCACCAGACTCATCCTTCCCATGCTAGCTCCAAGCCACAACCAAATGCAAAGGATGGCCGGGATTCTCAAGCTGAAGACGTCTATTCAGCAGATGAGAAGAAGCCTGGATTCATGGACTTGATAAAGCAGCTGCCCCGTCAGAGCAGCATACATCGTCCTGCCCAGGACCCTAAAGGCTCATTGGACAGAGACAGTAAGACAAGAGTGTCACACCTCAGAGATCAAACAGAAGTAAGGACATGTTCATTTTATCAGGCACTATACACTGATCAAACAAGTCACATTTTGATTGTTGATTAAGGATTGAAGCTCTCTAGTGCTCGGGCTTGATGATACTGTTAGGTTGGTCCATCTGCCTTTCAGTCTCTGTCCAACTACTGACCAGGTGTACATGTTTTGTTTGTATATTAATGGTTTAAGTGAAACTCAAACTTTTTCTCCAGTGCATGAATTTCTACTTCTTTACAAACTGATATTTATTGAACACTCCCCAGAGTGTGAACCCTGTCCATTCAGACAATCCATGTGCAGTCCTCTTCACCCCCTAAAGGCCCAGTTAAACCAGCATAGCACAATCAATAAATACCAATGGACTTACAGTGATTAGTAAATTCACTTGCTGAGGTGTGGTACATCAGCGCGAATGAGTCCAGCTTTGGTAAACTTTGACAGTTGACCAATAGCAAACCATCTTGACATCACTGACTTTTGAGGGAACAGAGAGCTGAAGAGTGTAGCATAGAAGACTATCATATTAGCGTTGTCACATCCTCCACTATTATATAGTCCCTATCTGTTAAGTATAAACGGCTTGAAAAAAGAGGCATGGTCTATAGTCAGTCGTGAGTTGATGTCACTTAAACAAAGTGTTCATTTTGTCTGATTAGTGACTAGGTTGCTGGCAGCATGTCCTTGGAGGGAGGTTGTGGCTAGATCATGCCTGTTTCCAGATAACTAGCATGTTTTGCTTTGCCACTGTCTGGTCTGATGGGATTACACCAAAATGTTAGCCTGTATGCTCCAATTGAGCAGATGATGGAATTTCTTTATCACATTCATGACCTGGGGGGATCCAACTTTTTGATGTAAGTGATCCCATGACCTAGCAGTCAGTTTAGTCATGTTTGTTGAGGAACAGCTCAAAGTGGCCTATTACCTCTCGTTGTTTATGGTAATTCAGCAAAACAATTAGATATGTTCAAGACAAAGTCAATTGAGAACTGTTAGATTAGAGGGAAAAATCATGCAGTCTTAAATCATGCCGGACTAAATGGCATCCATTACAATGTGTGACTGATTCTAAATATGATTTGGGCATGACAAGCTGGACCGGATCTGTTCCAGTCTGGGTCGGGCAAAGTTGATACATGCCCTCTGAGCCAGTCACTGCTTGTCATTCTCAGGAAAATTATTTTCAACATATTTGATATTTACAAATCAAAATTTGGAAATTGAATGGTGAGCAAACAGCAATCTGTTATAGATCAGGACCATGATATAATATGGGTTTATATAGGACTACATGAGGTAAGCAGTATGCAGTAAGAAACATTTTCCTGCTGTACTAGTTCTTTATCAATACAGGTTCTGTATAATATTCCTACATCTATTGTAACATACTTTACACTCTAGAACATTTAAAACTATTCTTAAAGTCAGACATAAATCTCTCTATCAGTATTGTATTCATACTTAATGACCTGATGTATATTATCTAATGTATTGCATTTTATACAGAGTATATATCTCATGCAATATCAGTATGATATTAAAACTGAGTTTTTCCAGATAACTGGGAAGAGATTAGAGCCAAATCAGAATCCCAACACTGTTGATATTGAGCAGGAGAACCTGTTTCCACAGGATGGTGTCAAACTCCCTTCCTCTACATCAGAAGAAGAGGAGAGCGAGAAGAAACACCCGAAGAAGATCAACCAAAAGAAGTTAAGAAAAAAGCTCTCCAAGTTCTTCAGGGGAAAGTTAGATAAACAGGAAAAAGAGGGCCGTGAAACTCTTCCTCAGAGGCCTTGTACATTGCCAATCGCCAAGGACGTAGAGCCTCCCCCGGTCCTCATCTCTCCCAGTAAGCTCCTCCATCACAATAACCCAACCAGCTTCAACTGGAGCTACAGTTCATTTATTTGCTGCTAAGCCTAAGTTAAAATGTAAATGGTGATTTTTTTATGCTGTAAATCTACACATTATAATAATTTGTACCTCTAACCCAGTCAGTCTGTTAATGTAGTGAGACTGTCAACATACACACAGCACAGTTATGGTTGTGACTACAGCAGAAAGTACTACAAGTTCACTGTTTCACGTAGAATTATGATTTGTTGCTGTAGACCACCCTCCTGAGCTTTATGATGAAGTAGCAGAGAAGCTGGAAAAGATTGCCCAGAGGTCTACCAGTACAAAGAAACTGAGTCCCCTAGCCCAGCCCTCACCAGGTAATCAAACACACACACACACACACACACACACACACACACACACACACACACACACACACACACACACACACACACACACACACACACACACAAATAATTGAAGGAGTGGCTGTGTTGTTTTAACCATATCAGGGAACTCATAGTTATCATTGCAGAGGTGGGTAATATTCACACATGAATATCTGTTGAGCCTGTGTTCACTTTCTTCACTGAGACAGACAGAAATGAAAAGACTCCGTCAATCAAAGCTCAGTGTTTGGAACGGAAAAGTTAAGGAACAAGATGAGGAGACTGAGGGACAAGAAAGAGAAGGTGATGGAGAGGAGAGAGGAAGAGCAGGTACTGAGTTTAGAGTGATACAGAGCTGCAAAGGACTGTTGGCTCCACACACCTTCCTCACCTGTTGTTGGATCAGGAGGAGGACGAGGGAGAGGTGAAATAAAAGCTTTGCTCTGCAGTACATGGAATGAACGGAGCCCGGCCACCAAGCAGTGCCACAACTCCCTCCTCATTTGATTGGATTCTTTTTTATACGCCCGAGTGTAGGATGAGCCATCAAACATTAGAAACTGAACAGAAACTAAAGATGCTCTGACTTCCGTTTCACTCTCTACTACCCTCAGCACCTTCCAAAGGAACAATCAAAAAAACTACATTTAAATATATGTTTCAGAGTTACAGATTAGGCCTTGACAATAACAACACAGTGTGTGGATGTGGATAAACATGTGCTCCTTGCATTACTTAAAAGCTAAGCTTATAATAAATTACTCACCAGTAAGAGGCAGTGTTTCCAACTAAATAACTACTGTGGCCAGAATACACTCAAGGATCTTTTATCCAAACTGAATTACCTGGTTTGTATTTTGTCTTCTCACTGGTCCCTGTAGCCACAGGCTGACTCTGGAGTGGACCTTTTTATAGTCCGAACCAGCCAAGAGTTTAGACACAAACTGAGAGCACCAGGACCTAGTTTGACTGTAAAGGTGTTGCATCTTTTCTTTAGCAGTGCATGAGAAAGAGGCAATGGTGCAGCAGCTCGCTCAGGTGCTGTCTCTGGAGGGAGATTCTATCAACATTAAGGTAGGAAGTGGTTCATCATAAAGTGTGTAAACCTGCATTATTATCCATTGTATTGAGAGCACACTTTCAATTCAGGAGATTTTGGACTTACAAATTGAAGTATCATCAGTAAACTGCAGTTAACTTTGGCTGCTCTGTGGTGTTCACACATTAGTGGACATAGTTGGGTTTTGTTGCTCAGCAGTTAATACTTTGCCAGCTAGCATGATAATGTACACATGAGTAAGACTTGATAGAAACACAGTCACAAGACATGAAGACAGATGAATATACAACTAAGTTTAACAGGCAGTGTCCTCACATGCATGTTCATCTGCAAGGATGTGTAAATTTGCACTACATAATGCAATCTTTTGACAGATTGAGTCGGACCCCTTCCTACGCTCCAGCCTGGCCCGACTTTCCTATGCATCGTTTGCCAAGCTTCTAGACACTTTCAGCAGCAGCCTGGTATCCGAGGCACCGGTCCAGCTGCCGACGACTAGTCCAACGCTGCGCCGCATGGCTGTCAGCATGGAGGTTTCACGACGGATAGTTACAGCCACGGGAGCCCAGCGCATGCAAGGCTATGCAGAGTGTTACATGGAGAGCTTTGCCCCCTGGATCAAGAGCCATGGAGGATGGGTGAGTGATCCAACAAAACATTTTTATCTTCCATCATTCCATTAAAGATCTCTCTTAAGGAGACCAGTATTCACATAATGACCAAATGTCAAATAATTGCCCTGGCCTGCATGAAAGACGCTAAGGGTGGGATGATTTTCACATTAAGAGCCTACCAGGTAAGGGAGGGCTTGAAGCATAGGTGACGGTAACAACGGTGGTTTAGCAGGCAGAGGCTCAATTAAAAAATGATACACAGTAGATCGGTACCAATGATGTTCTTGGGGGTCCATTTGGAAGACCAGATCACAACCTGTTCTCACTCCCAACTCGTCAAACACCGACGCTTGGTCAGTGCTTTCGGCGTCTTATAGCGACGCACCGAGACACCCTTAAGCGTCTGTGTGGGACGCACCAGGCTTTGACCTAACTCCAATGTAAACCCATCTGTGCCAGTATTAGAAAGTCAGAGCAACTGAGGAATAGTAAAGAGCCAGAAAGTTTGTGAGGGCAGGAGGTCGGGGTGGATGGATGGGTAAAACAAACACAAGACTTTCACATTGTCCCATTGGAAAACAGTTTGACTTTGCCTTATTTTACCAAATTTTTGTTACAAAATGATTTTGTCTTTAACTAACAACTAATGTTTGTTACCAAATAAACTTACTTATTTCACGTAGCCCCCCAAACCATGATGTTTTCCTAAACCATCCAAGTAAACTTATAACCGAGGTAAACCCAGTTGGAAGTTTATTTAAAAAGACAGACTGCATGTAACGAGTGGAGACGGGCATACAAATAATCCATTGGTAAATAGATTAAGGCGATGGCGTCATGTATGGTATTAAAGAACATTACATACGTACTGTAAAATAACCAAGAATTATTTAAGGAAATACTGGAGGCTTTACAATTTCTAAGAGGCGATTCATTGATTTTGGATCAAAATATCATTCAATGAAGTCTCATCGTTGATTCTTATTCAGGTGTTCCTTAACACAAAATGCAGTAAAGGAGTGCATAGGTGATGAGTTGTGTGGAATGTCTTTGTTCACATAAAATTCTAGTACTCTTTCTGTACTAATGCAGAGGATCCATATAGCCTCACTCCAGCCAACCACAGGAACCTGCTTGGCCTTGATACATTAAGAGACCTACGTCTAGTGTCAAAGTCACACAAATGTAGAAAAGTATAAACATGAAATTATCATAAGAACAAAATTCAATTCAATCCAGTTTATTTTGTATAGCCCAAAATCACAAATTACCAATTTGACTCAGAGGGCTTTACAATCTGTACACATGCGACATCCTCTGTCCCGGAACCCTCACATCGGCACAGGAAAAACTCCCCTAATAAACCCCTTTAACAGGGAGAAAAAAAAGGAAGAAACCTATGGGAGAGCAATAGAGGAGGGATCCTTCTCCCAGGATGGACAGAATGCAATAGATGTCATGTGTACAGAATGAACAACATAACAGTTACAACACATTCAATGTATATGACATATATTATTCATATAATCACAGTAGTAAGCAGAGTAACAAAAGAGAAAATTATATACTACTACTTATAATAAAAGCAGCATGACTATAGTAGAATTAAAATATTGATTGAGGGAATAGTATTAGTAATGTGACTAATAATAATAATAATAATAAAAGTAACAGTGGGTGTCAGCCGGGTCACAGCAGGAAGCACGACCACGGTCCAGGTACCACAACGATTCATGGAAACCTGCGAGGCGAAAAAGCAAAAAGGGCTTCAGGGTAGAAGCAAAGCCAATAAACGTAATGGTACAGGGAATAGTAATACTAATGTGACTAATAATAATAATAATAATGGTAGTAGCAGTGGGTGTCAGCAGGGCCACAGCAAGAGGCACGACCACAGTCCAGGTACAGCCACAATTTATGGAATCCTGCGAGGCGAGAAAGCACAAAGACTCCAGGGTAGAAGCAAAGCCAATAAGCGTAGTAGTACAGGGAATAATAATAGTAATGTGACTAATAATAATAGTGGTAGTAGCAGTGGGTGTCAGCAGGGCCACAGCAGGAGGCACGATCACAGTCAAGATATAAACCTGATTCATGGAAACCTGCGAGGCGAGAAAGCACAAGGACTCCGGGGAAGAAGCAGAATCAGTAATGTGCATAAATAGGAGATTAATACATAAAGATGGAGGGAACAAAAGCGAGTGCAACAGGAATGAGTCCTAAGACCCAGACATTAGTCAACATTTTTGCACTTGAGGTTCCCTGAACACCACAACACTGTTCCTTTATAGCCTAACGTTAGCTTTTAACGTGTGCTGATTGTGTTTACGCTTGGAAAAATCATAAAGGGGTGTTTATTTGTGAAGATAACCTTGCTGAACAAAATGTGTAAGTATCTTTAATATTTGTTTGTCACAGAGTTTATTTTCTGCAATAATGTTAAAACCCATGGAAACGTCCCATAGGCTTTATGTCGAGGGAACTAGTGTGATGCTAATTTCTGGAATAAGAATTTGTCATCCCTACAGCACTCTACAATGTGAAATAAGATAATCTGATGTCATCATACATAATCCATTTATCACCATGGGTTTTGAGATGTATGTTAGTAGTCAGAATATATCTTGATCTTTTTTTGTCTTTGTTTATGCTTATCATACATCCTTTTGTTTCATTTTAAGGAGAATGTGGTACATTTGGAGGAGCCAGTAGAGTACGACTGATGTCTCACAGATTCCAGGCGTCTTTTTGTTCCAACCAACCACTGGTTAACACCAAGCTCTGGATGATAACGTCAAAGTGAACAGAGGCCGATGGATTTTACTACAGAGTCTCGTCTGGACTGTGACAATTTTCCAGAAGCCACTTTGATTAATCAGTCTAGGATCCAGAAAGTACTTTCACAAGGGGTTATTGTTTTAACATGGTCAGAAGAAGAAGCTGTAGATTATTTTATTAAAAGACCTGTTTTGACTTTTGGTTGTAGATACCTCTGGGACAGGATTTAGGCCTTTCAAACTTTTATTTTGTTCTAATCTGGTAGAGAATAAACTGTTATCTCAGTGAGATAGTTCCACTTGTCCTTATGCAGGTCCCTCTCAGCTTCACGAGGTTGGGTGCTGCCTCCAGGCACAGGGATCAACCAGTAGGAGTTGTTAGTGCTGTGACAAGAACAAATCCTGCAGCAGCTTCCCTCACACAAACACCACCATGTTCATGTTTTATTGTTGTTGATTTTTAGAAGTACTATCTAAATCATTTGATCACTGGCAAAATCATTGACCAGTCTTTTGCTATAAAGATGTACAGTTGTTTCTTGTTGTTTTCTACTGTTTTCTAAAGTTAAACAATGTGAGGAAATTTGAAAAGTTTTGTATTGTCCAGAATAAAAATAAAATCATGATTTTGCTTTTATGTCATAGTATGTTTTGTGTGTTTTATATTTGCTCTCTGTCAGAGGACATTGTTACTAGGCCTGAATTAAACTGTTCTTTTGCTATTTAAATATTTTATTTTTAGTTATATTTTTATTTACAGTTTCACTTTGTCATCAGATAAAGAACAGAAAGCATCAACTCATCAATGCAGCATTTATTGATATTTTACAACAGGGCTGGGAGGGCAGACTTGAGGCTGTGGTTGGGGTTCAATCATCTTATCAAACACAAGCCCAATATCAAAATTTCTGTGGGAACGGACTCTTTAATTGAAACAGGATTTATTTCTGGTTTCTCTGCCGGCCTATCCTGTACTAATAATTATGCTCTGTATACTCTACATTTGAATAGCTTCATTACCTCAAAGAAGTGCACTACATTTCAAGCAACATACTGTAGGACAAATATATATATATTTCATAAACATATATAATGTCTTTAAAATAACATGTATGTTCTTTAAGAACTGTTAATATGTTTGGATAGGCATCTTTAAATCACTTAATTTTTTTTCTGATTTTTCTTTCAAGCTGATATACATTCTATGTCTCTAACCTGATCCGCCACATGGTTTGTTTCACAGAACAATCTGAGAAATCGTCATTGGAAACTGTTTGGATAAAGGCCAGGCATTGTCACTTGTTTTTCCATGGAGAAAAGCCTTCAGTGTTGATCTTTGCTCTTCTTTCAATGAAGAAATACTCCAGAGCTCTGATGTAACTGATGCTATTGCAGCGGCTACACTAACCTCTTCAGGAGCAGCCATTGTTGTAGAAGTAACAGTCACCTCTCCTTGTCTTCAGACACACACCTAAGCCACGCCCCAGCTGCCAGTAGATCCTCACAGGATGCTGATTGGTCTGTACTCTGGCTTATCCGTCATAAAAGCATTTCTTGAAGCCTGACTAGATTGGCTTTTTCTGCAATACATGATTCCACGACATCGCAAGACTCTAGCTGCCATGCAAGGTAACTATTTCTCACCTCCGAAGCTAATGGTAAGTGGTTTAGAGGCAACGGTATGGCTCTTTATTTTTAACAGTTTCTGCTGGTGGCACAAGTAAATTAAGTTTTTTCAGGCACTGGCTGCTATTCTTCTTCAGCAGGGTAAACACATGGCTGGTTTCAGACTTTTAAGCTAATATGATAGGAGTTCCAATGTCAAAGGGTGGCAATTTGATTGGTTGACAAACATAAAGAGCAGGGATTGTATGTCATTTGAGCTGCAGAAGTCAGATGGAGAGTAGAGGAAGAAGAGATGAGAGTGGAGTATACTGCTGATTGTGAGTGTATATAGTGGAGCCCTCAGGGTAAAGGTGAGGCTTGTTGTCACAGCTCAAGTTGTGGCCTGTTAGTAGCTGGAACAGCTTAGTGGTACAGTATGTTGGCCAGAAATAACCTGTGTGCTGTTGCTAATGTTGAGTGTGGAAGTGTGACTTTTGCCAATATCACTTCCTTCCTCTGACATCTCTCTTTATCTTCCTTGTTAACACTGAAAACTCCCTTTGGTTTCATTACATAACTCACACTGAGTTGGCAAAAAAAACGCAATAAAAATCTGTATGGAACATTACCAAACAGTCTCAATAAAACTTTACAAATGGCAAATGATCTTACTGTTTTTGCTAGAACACAAAATGTTACAGTATATGTTCCAATAAAAAGACAAGCGTGGATAAACTTGTGTGGTAAATAAGGACAATAAAGAATGACAGAGAGTTAGCATAGGAATATCTTAAAAATATTTCTGTGATGATTAGATGAAGTAGATTGAAATAAGAGCACCGTAAAGGCGCAAAGTCACTAGACTTCACCAAATGTTCAAAGTGCTCATATAGTTTAGGAATAACACAAGGCTTGACATTTTTAACAAGGTGAACTAAGTGCTATGTAAATGTTTTTTTTCTTTTCTCCTTCTTCTTGTCCAGATAATGAAATCCAGAAAATGAAACTATGAATGTTGACTAACAGCCCTACTGAGTCAGAGAATGCATCTCATGTTGTTTCATTAAACAGATATATGATAAGCAAAATTAATAATGTCACTCTATTATTTCCTTTACATGACAAAAATTCTAAAATAAGCAACTCTGGAAACTAAATGCTGTTAAATAAGGAGAGACAGATATTCTTGTGAGACGACAGGGGACCCAGTGTTTCCCCTCAGGTTACTCTCCAGGAGCAATGCATTAAGGTTATTTCACTGTCTTTAGTTTTGTCTGGGGACCTGTAAATTCTAGTGTTAAAATGAAACCTGACTGATCTGACATAATGCAACCTTTAACTGTGATGATGGTCTCTATACTATATGTCATGACTGGTACAACCAAGCCTCCTCAGTCTGGTGAGTCTGGGGTTTTGAAAGCTGGGATCAGGTTTTGCGGGTGTCTTAAGATCCCAGAGGAGTTTGTGATGAGCCTTCCGCCTTCCCATCAGGGGCCAGTGAACAGCTGGTCTGCAGTCAGTCCAAGTCCTTCTCAGCACACAGAATTTGACAGAACATCAGCATGGAGAACACCAGGGCCAGGATCTGAGAGAGAAATAATTTAATTAAACAATAACAATTCAATTCATTTGAATTTGATCCTGTTTTAAGCAGCCATATCAACAGTCCAACCAATACAATATGTATGGGGGATAGATAGATAGATAGATAGATAGATAGATAGATAGATAGATAGATAGATAGATAGATAGATAGATAGATAGATAGATAGATAGATAGATAGATAGATAGATAGATAGACCCATCTACATTACACATTTATTTAATTGAGAAGTTGGAGTGCTTCTCTGCTGTCCTGCTTACACTTACCCAAAATGTCAACTTTTAAGGGATTAAGTGTGTAAATCTAGCTGATTACATCTCAAAAATCACTGAGGTCAGAGAGGGATTAAACCAACAGCATAAAATAAATGACAACTACATATTGGAAATAATTACCTGCACAACACCGATACACACGCCAAACACCAGGACGGAGGGGATGTTATCCAGCAGCCACTGCCTGGCCTTCTGATAACACGGCTGCAGAGGACAGAGACAGTGTGAGGACAGCTCGAACATACAGTCAGTACAGACCAAGTGTAGAGACAAGAGAAGGGAAGAATGATTATGCAGAACAATTTGCTAGAAAATGCTAAAGAAGTCTAAGAAGCTATTTAAGAGATGATTGTTTTTACAGTTAACTTTCATCTTATTTGTTCTGGCCATAATCAGCAAGACTGGCTTTGTACACAAGTTAAATGTTGAGACTTGGAAACACAGCAACAAGGAACACTCATGTCAGCCAAGGAGTGAGGAGTAAAATGACTCCTCACGCTGTCCGTTGTAAACATTATCATAGTGGGCAGACACACTTTAATCCTGTTACAAACATCTTTAGTTCATTTAAAGTGTTGGCTTGTTTCCACCCCGTCTCGTTGTCTGACTGCTAGTGTTCCTTGCCCTGATGGCAGGGATGTAGTGATGTTATTGTGCTCTGGGATTTCAGCATATATACAACGCTATCATAACCAAACAATAACCAAAACAATGAATAAAGACCCAAAATAAAATTTCTGATATCTGAATGCATTAACTATAAATCACATTGTTATCATTACCTTCTGGCCATTTTCCTGCATGCTGTTGTGTAGATTTTTCAAATAGACTTTCATTTATGTAACGCCTTTCTAGTCTTCCAACCAATCAAAGAGCTTAACACTACATGGGAACATTTATCCTTTTACACACACTCACACTCTGATGTCACTGGGAGCAGTGTGGGGTCAGTATCTAGTCCAGGGACACTTCGACACGTGAACTGGAGGAGCTGGGGATTGAACCAGCAATCTTCCGATTTGAGGACCACCCCCTGTACCCCTGAGCCTCAGCCACCCACTACTCCTTTAAGTCAGCTTTTGGTCTGAATACATGTCAGTACTGTATGACAATCTACCTTGTTTGAGTTATTAAAAATATTAAGAAGTCTTGTGAGTAAATTCTATTAAATAATCAATCTCCACTTCTGCAAAACCAAAAGCATTTACAAAACAAGCTCATATTGTGTTTCAGGGGTGCATATTTAGATACAAATGAGATCCTTACAACCGGTAACTTCCAGATCTGTCTATAAGGAGCCAAACAGACCGGCTGATGTTCATATAAATCAGTACCTCAGGTGCTATGATTACAGGGAAGGTAAGGTAAGTTGCGGATAACAGTTAAAATAATTGTAAATCATGATATTAAATACTGGATGCAGTGTCCAGTTACTGTCACATATATGTGTGGCTTAATTTTTCTGTCTCCTTTGATTTGAATTCATCAGGGCACACACTCATGCATCTGGAACACATTACGTTTTCATTTGAGAGAATCAGACAAAAATAAAAACAATTCTTTTTATAGCTGAGCAGCAGACCAACCTCACTCCATCCGTCAACACACTGGTCTGTCCCAACGGAGCAGCAGGACGAGGGCAGTGTTCCATTCAGCACATCATACCAGTCTGTTTTATTAGTTACTCCACAGCATTTGAACTGGGAGGAGAGACAGTAGAACAAAAAGATTAGAGTAATACCACTCAACTACATAACTCATACACTACTGACTGGTCTGTGTTGAAAAGTGGGCTCAGAGATGGAGGTTACACAATCCCAAAAGTATCACAACCACTGAGTGGCCAAACAATCCAGCGGGTAAGTTCTACAAACGGTTATTGTTGTTAGTTGTGATAAAGGAAAAGAAAAATGTTAGTGAAAAATCCATCAGAATGATCAATACATCCTGTAGACTTTGTTAGTGACCAAGAGATACCTGACACATACATTGATTAAATACATTGCTGTGTTTATGCTGTAACCCTACACAGCTTGTCCTACTGTAACCTCATGTAACATAAGATTGTTAGAGTCCTCACCATTTTCTGCACGTTGTCCCAGGATTTTTTCAGTTCAGGTTCTGATTCATAAATCTTCATACCTTCCTTTAATTCACCTTGTGCTTTGGAATCCAGCTTACAAAAAGAGGAAGAAAGAAACAGTTATTCATTAAAATGATCCATCCATCATCTTTACCCACACGAGGCAGTGTAAACATGGACAGGTCACCAGCCTACAGCTGCTGCTGGACTACCTACATCACAGTCCGTGAACAATATCACTAGCTATGCCTAGAAGAGCCTCTGGAACAAGTGGGAAGACGGGCTTGCTGTGTCTTGATGCTTGCTGCATCCATTCTCACAAGACAAATCTTTAAACTGGAGTTCTGACGACTATATCGCATTACTTCATTTTATTAAGCTTGTGACAATTTTTGATGAACATGAGCTATTCCATAGAGGTCATATTGTTATAAACACTCTACCCAAACCCAGAGGCTGTTTATATCACATCTGATATTTAACCTGAGGCTTTAGTGAAAAACATTCAGGATTCCTAAATAGTAAAGCACAAAGAAAACATTGTGTTTTTGAAGTCTTTGGCTCATCTCACAAAACACATCTGCTTCTATTTCATTAAATGTACCCCCTATATTGTACTCAACAAGGAAATTGCTAAGATCAAATGCAACAAGCCACACCAAGTCCTCGTCACTATGGGCCCCCTGATTTCATTAGTATCTGTCATTTTATTTATGTTTATTGTCAGTTGTATGTTAGGAACTTATTATATAATGATTGATCATTAGGAGCTCTCTGTTTTCGTCCAGCAGAGATGGACAAAAACGTAATGAAGTTATTATAACTAAGGTTCAGGAACAAGATCAGCTTCTCTCCCCACTAATACAAGCACCTGTGTCTCATTAACTCAATCACCAGTGCGGACCTATGCTATTTATATATTTCCAACACATAGACTGTAAGAAGTGGACCCACCCTGAGTCGAGACCCCCGCTCCAGCCACATCACGACAGCCACGTTCATCTCCAAACAACCAGCCCTCTTCCATCCCTCTCCTCCACCCCCAATCATCCCACAGAACTCCACCATTAACCAATCTTTTCAGCGTCCTCCAACCACTCAAATTAAAACTACTCAAGTTCCTTACTCATGCCATGGTCTTTGTTAGTGAATTTGACAATGATAACTGCTGCATTGCAACGGGATGTCTGATCTATTCAATAACATTGGTACCTAATCTGAGTAAGACTTAGCAAAGAGAAGATATTAAGATGTTTATTTTGTATTGCTTGTTTTGTTCTTGTTTACATGTTATGATCTACATTGACAGTTACAAGTTGAGTGTGTTGGAAGCTTAAGAACTGCTGTGTACATTAAATTGGTAGATGGTGAGCTTACCTTGTCATGGAAGATGTGTATAACCAACATTAGAGTGACCTCTGTCAGGACCAGGAGCAGAAGGATCACAAAGAACTGCAGAACAGAGTAGAGCAGTTGGAGACTGACATCATAGCCAAAAAATATCTGCAACTTCTCTATCATGTGGACCTCTTACTATGAACAACAGGCAGCGCTGCTCTTTCAGGGCTCCGAGACAACCCAGGAAGCCAGTCACCATGGTGATGCCACCGGCGACGAGCAGCAGGTTGGCAGCTGAGAGGGATGGAAAGGACAGGGGAAGAGAGGAAAACTCTGCCTGCGTGAAGGACAGCCAGACTCCGATGCCGAACAAGCCGCATCCTCCTAGCTATTCAGGAAACGTAATGTTAAGCCAGGGTCAAAATGCAGCGGTACTCACAATGCATTGTCTGGAAATTGTGTGTGTGAGTGATATAAGGGATTAACTCGGCACATCTGTGGAACTCTTTGTTAAATCATTCCGGAAGCATGCAACAAGCAGAACCAAAGTGAACTCTTTATGGAAAGTGTAAATTAATAAAAATGTTTGACAGCAACTTGGGACTGAGCAATACTAACCCAGAAGATGAGGTTAAAGACAAACATCAGATATTTGACACAGCACAAACACCTCCGAGACGCTGACATCCTGCAACAGAAGAGGGAAGCAGAAGAGAACTATAATTACATAACTATAAAATAACAATAAAACAATACTGCATGTCACCACTAACTTAGACTGGCGACTGAGTTGTTGTGCCTTCATTTGAGTAACTATGGTTAAATAATGGAGGAATCAATGTACAGTTTATTTTTATGGCTTTTTTGTGGTGTGTCTGGTGTTCCACAGGTGAGAGGGCTGTGTTCGAGCGCCTTTCTAGTCATTTCACCAAGGAGATGGGAAATGTGTATTGTAAAAAAGAATGATAAAAGGTTTTCAAGTCAATCCAATTTCAATTGTACAGCATAAAATCACAAGTGTGTCTCTTTACAGCTTAAAAGTTTGATTTGGTTTGGTTTTTGATTTTGTCTATGCTGGTTGCAATGAACATGTATTTATTTTAATGTTGTTGGTTCTTTCTACTGTTTTTTACCGCAGGTCCTTCCTTCCTGCTGCTGTCAGACTACACAACCAACTCTGCTCCCAGTAGACCACATGACACTAAAAACCTGTGCAATACAAATTCAACGTGCAATTATAGTTATAATAGTTATTCTGTCTGTACATATAATATTTCAATTATTGTGGATTTTACTGTTTTTTATTGCTTATTTATAATAGTTGTTTTTTATTGCATTTTATTCTTATCTTGTTTTTCTTTTACTATGTCTCTTGTGTGCACTTTACTCTATGCTGCTGTAATCCTGCAAATTTCCCCGCTGCGGGACTAATAAAGGATTATCTTATCTTATCTTATCTAACTGTATTTTTGAAAGGAAGTTTTATTTATTCTGTATGTGGCCTACATTCCTTAAATACTTTAATGAAAAGTATGGAAGCTTTATGTTATATTTGTGTTGTGTCTGGTTGGTCCATTTATCTTTTAAATAAAAACAAAGGACTGTAAGATACTGTTATGTTAGTAATTCAAGCAGATATGAGTAGTGGAGACAGGAAGGGTACAATAATGTTATTCTGACATGTGTGTGTGAGTGTTTCCACTGACAGTGTTCCTTGCTGAGCAGATCGGATCTTCAATCAAAAGATTGGAGCTTCGATCTGTGTTAGGTGTGATGTAAGTTAGTCCTGATGTGCAGGTGGCACCTTACATGGTAGCTCCTGCCATCAGTGTATGAATGGGTGTGAATGGGTGAACTATGACATGTAGTGTTAAAGCGATTTGAGTGGTCATAGGACTAGAAAAGAGCTATACAAGTGCAGTCCATTTACCATTACCAGTCTCATTTTTAATCATGAATTATGTCAAGTCACTATGTATAGGAGGAATAATTACAGCGACTAACTCTTTCAGTGTGTGAATTCATGTGATTATTGTTTTAAACAGACTATAAAAAATGTAAACCTTTTGTCTATCAAGAGCTGTTTTCTAATGTTTTCAATGGTTTATAGTTTTGAAACATAACCCTGCATATGTGAGCCTGTTCACAGTGGAAGTGTGATTGGTCACTGACTGAGTGATCCTCACACTGAGTACTGACCCCACACAGGAAGTCAAACTGCTGACAGGAAGGAAGCTCCCTCCTCTCCTCAGTAGACCTAATTATACTGCTGAAGGCATTTCCCAAGGCCACAGCAAACCAGTGAGTCAGACATCTTTTACAAACCCTGCTCAAAGCAAAGTGACGAGGAGCTGCTGTGGTTAAGTATGGCACAGAATGATTTAGGATGTTGTATTGATTGTATAAATCAAGGAGGAAAGCTTGTTTTTTTGTTTGTTTCATGTCAGTGCATGCTTTTTACCAACTGCTAAAGGTGAAAGGTCAGAGGACATGATGAGACCTACAGCAGGGTTTCAAAGTCTGAGACTGCAAATAAGGCAAAGAGAACTAACCAATTAGAGGCAGGGTAGAAATGCTTCCCTGAATGCAGGTGTTGGGGGAAAAGTAATCAATCAATTACTGGCTGTGTACCGACTGATTTATTGATTTATCAGTTTCTGACTCTGAGAAAGTAGAAAAATAGTATAAAAGGGTTAGGGTTAGGGTTACACTCATAGTTAGGCTGTGCTATGTGATCTTATCACTAATGTAAAAATTAATGTCATATTTTTTCATTCCCATTCGTTCTCTCCCCTGAATAGTTTGGAGCCCCCCCTCCCACTTTAAAAACCTCAGACCTAGAGTGATTAATGAAACACCAGTAATCCTAACACATCACAGTATTTCATCAGCTATCCCTACGGTTTATGTTTGGGTGTTTTAGGCCCCAAAAGCCTAGAGGTCTTCATCAGGTACAAGTAAACAGTAGGGCTGTCCTTTACTAATTAATTAGTTTGTTCAGTTAACAGATCAGTACAACTGTAAAAGCAGGTGGCACCGTGTATGGAGGCCATTAGTGTATGAATGTAGTTTTCACAGCGCTTTCAGTGGTCTGAAGACTAGAGAGGCACTATATAAATGCAAGTCCATACCAGAGATGTGCTCATAAGTTTCTTGGAAATGAGTCATTCAACATGAAAAAGCATAAAAAATTACAAAAGAAATCTTCTAGTAAACGGTTGGTTTGGAGGACAATCCTTTTAACTCATTCAATGCATTATTGTGATAATTATGATGATTACTACAATTTATATTATTATTATTATGTCCAGCAGCCCAGTGTGTCTAATGAGATGCACAGATGTTTTGCACAGGAAACATAGTTCCATTTTAACGCATGCAAACTAAACATATACAGTGATTACTAGGAAAAAATGTATATTCATTTAAACATGCTCAGGTTTAAACATGGTACTTAAGTAAAGTGGAGTTTCTGGTTTCCAGATTAAGTAATTGTGTAAGCATAACTGTAATTCATAAGCAGTAGACTTTACCTGAAGGTGAGATTCTGTCCTTTGCCCCGCTTCTCTTTGTTTTCTCCCTTTCCGTTCAGCCCTGGTTCTGATCTTTATGTAGTTTTCCTTTTCAGATCCCTTTCACATTGGTCCCTGAAGCAGCCAGGGTTTTCAACCAGCTTCCCTTTCTTCTCTTCCTCTCTTTTGTTCTTCACTGGTAGACGTTGATCGCCCGCTTTCCCCAAATCGACTTGTCCTCTTCCACGATTTAGAACTTTATATTGAATTTATGTAAATTTCCACCTGGAAGGTTTTAAGCTACTTTTTGTTTCCTTTTCTTAACAGAACTATGTCTGTCTGTCTCTCTCTCTCTCTCTGTGTCCTAAATTATTTCCAGATGTGTGTTGTTGCCTGGCCCCCTCTGTGTTCCTCCCCTTCCAATGTTGTCCCGCTACTTGTCCCTCCTCCCACTCAGCCTCCAAACCTCAGCCTGCCCCACTTATCCCACTTTTTTCTTTTTGTTCCAGAAACGTTGGGTTATTCTCTTGTGTCCTGTGTCTCAGCGATGTTCTCTACATTGCTGAACTTGGACATACTGACACAAGTATGCACACTGCTACACATTATTTGTGACTCTCGGTGTGTATGGAGCAACAGTTAATAGTCAACTCATATGTAGCCTCATTTACAATCACTATTATGTAGTACATAATAGTGATTGTAAATGAGGCTACAAAGTGGCTTCACAGTGGCAATATCTCAATCTCAAGAAGGTTCTACCTATAACAGAGCTCTGTCCCAAACACCTGGGTACGTCTTTATACAGCAAGTATTGCTTTTAAATGTTAATACTTACTACATTGTTCATTGGTAATGGAGACGTAATTTTCGATAAAGGGTTTTTACTAATTAAGGTCTAAATTATGCTCAAACTTGTTGAAGTGTTACACCATGTGTAACTACTTTTCTGCTTCTCTTTCATCAAATAATCTCAACAAGACTCCGAATGAAATGACAAAATACAGATACAATACAGAATACAGTCCTCTAGAATGTTTTTTAATTAGTTTACCTATTAAGGGTAATGCAAAAAACAACAACATTATAACAGTTTATGATACCAGGATACAGGTGTGTTGAATGAAGGATTTATTTCTGGATTTATTTTATTATCCGACCCTGTTTAGGCCTTTCTGCCTAAAAATGTGTTAACATATCATCATTGCCAAAAGTACATTAGTTTAATTGAGCATATAATGAATTCCTCATACATGTGATATGATCATGTAAAAATGACAATGTTTACATCATTTTCCAATAATTTTATATCTGTTGCAAATGTGCATGTGTAGTAGTAGTATTTTGTTGTTGCGCTATATGTATTGAATAACAGTAAATTCCCGCAGCTACTAAAGTAGACACTGTTATTTTGAAGGGGGGGTCGGCGAGTAGCCTACTGGCGGAAGTGGAGTGGGAGTTTTATTTTGTCAATGACATTACCCGCGCTTCCATGGGTGGGGCTTCCTCTTTGCCTTGAACTCCCTTGGGAAGCACGCACTTTTATCGCTCTTCTGACTTTTATTAGTTTTAAGTTGTAAATAACATCAGAAGTTAGTGTACATGTTATATAATGTTGTTTTAATGATTTCATGTTAGTTTGTTGTGTTGCCAAATATTGTATTTGTGTAAACCTGCATGTGATGAAGAGGTGTGTCTGCTGTAGCGTGTTGCTCGTATAGGTACTGTTAGCATGCTTAGCGAACATTGTGTTTGTTAGCTGAAAGCTAAGTAACGCTATGTATATTGTACAGGCGATGAGCAAGCAGCCACTTCATCCAGACATTGTTTTGTTTCCATAATTGCAGGTATGTGAGTTTATGTATGTCTTGTTGTATTATTTTCTTAATGTCCAACACGTACGTTAGATTGTTTAATCTATGTAAAGTGTATTGTATTTACTTTATTTAATCTTATTTATGTTAATTACTTTATTTCGTTTTAGTGATAATTAATGTATCTTCCTCTTTGCCTTGAACTCCCTTGGGAAGGCGATGAGCAAACAGCCACTTCATCCAGACATTGTTTTGTTTCCACAATTGCAGGTATATGCTGGAGGTCAGTGTGGAAGACAAACTCTGAAAAGCCTGTTATCGGTTTAGCTGTTGCTGGACAGACAATAAAAACAATTGTAAAGATGTATTTGAAGTGTGTCTTGAAAATACATTCACAACGCAGAAGTAAAGACACTACAAATTGGTGCCGTGACCCGTCGACTGGTCAGCTGGAGCTGACCACCTTCGTTGCTGCAGTGTAAACCATCGGTGAGGTTGGCAGTTCGTCACCGGAGCAATCTGGGATTGATCATCACCCTACTGTGTCTGCTGCCGGATGGTCGGGTATCGTCGACCGGTTTGTGGGAGCTGACTGCAGTGGTGCGCTGATTCACCGGTTTGCAGAGAGGACTCTTGTTTCAGTGTTTCAAGAGACTCAATTCCTTCTAGTGGATCAGACAGACTAATAGTCCATTCCGGTTGTGTTATAAGTGTGAGTACTCTGTCATTTCAATTTCAGATTTTTTTTCTTTCTTGTGTTAGAGGTTTTACTGTGATTCTGGGGTGTGGGAAAGTATGGAGTCAATTACTGTACAGAAAGTGGAGGTCGACACCAAAGAACCCAGCTGTGTCACGATCCAGCCATTCTGCTGTTGAAGGGTCCAGACATGTGAGGCTCAGTGTTAATGCAGACGGACCTCCACCATTCCCCCAGAAATTTCTTCTGTTGATTTTTCACCTCAGAGGATGACTGATTCTGGTATAGAGGCATCTTCCAGTCAGTTAGCTGACTTGATCAGGTCAATTGGAATACAGATTGGAGAATCTATCAAAGCTAGTTTGCGACAAAGTGTCAATCCAGAACAAACGCCTGGTGTGGCGTCCAACCAGCCTCAACATGTCCTTCACCCTGATCAATGTGGCACTACAGTCATTGATGCTTCTAAGCTAAATTTGGTTTTGCGTTCGGAAGCTACAGTCCCGCCTTATTTCAGAGGGGATAGCTCTGATAAGTATTCAGTATCTGAGTGGGAGGGGCTGATGCGGAACTATTCAGCAAAGCAAGGAGACAGTGGGTCTGACTGTATAGAGCAGTGGTCTCAAACTTAATTTACTTGGGGGCCGCTGGAGGCAGAGTCTGGGTGAGGCTGGGCAGCATCGGGTATTCCACAAGAAAAGCTTTGTTAAAAAAATTCCAATCTTCTCAAATGTCTTTATTTTTATTTTTTTAACACAAAATAAGATGAAAAAATAAATAAACAAATTAAGAATTAATAAGTAAATAAATCAGTAATAAATAAAATAATAATTAGATTTCTCTAGTCAGCAACTATGTGTGGTTTCTTCAGTCTTCTATATCTGCTGTATTCAGATTTAAACGTCTTTATTAACAGTTCTTTAACCTCAATGGGTTCTTCTGAACATGAATTGTCCTGAACATGAATGGAACATTGAAGAACATGAACTGTTCTTCTGAACATGGCTTCTCTTGCCTACTCCTTGCTGCTAGAGACCTGGCAGCGCTTCCTCTCGCATAGCTGAGCCACATTTGTCTTGAGGGAGGAAGCAGTTGAGACCCTCAGTATGGCTTGAAGATGATCATCAGTAAGTCTGGACCTGTACTTGGACTTATTGAAGTTCAAGGTGGAGAAGAGCTTTTCACACAAGTATGTGCTCCCAAAAAGGCACATGGTCCGCTTGAACATTCGGGAAGGCTCAGGGAAGCTGGGGGTCAATTCTCTCAAAAATTGCCCAAGCTTGTCTGCTTTTCCACTCACCTCCCTGAACTTGGCTTTGAGGTCAGAGTTGCACTGCAGGTCAATGAGCTCCATTTGAAGCACAGGAGGGGCATCTTGCACATCAAAGGAGAAGGGGTCCGCAAAAATTTGAAATGTGGTTCTGTGCGTCTTGAAGTCTGCAAATCTGTGATCAAATTCCTCCTGTAGCTTCAAAATGGCATCAACATACTTCTCACCACTGAATGGTGTGCCTGCATCCACGAGTGCCTTGCATGCTGGGAAATGGCAAAGGTTTGTCTGAGAGAGCTGGGCTTTCCATAACACAAGTTTTGTGGAGAATGCTCTTTGTGGAGAATGCTCACGTTGTCATAAGCAGCACTGACGAGTTGCCCCTGGCCTTGTAACTTCTTGTTCAGTACATTAAGCTCATGTGTGATATCAACAAGAAAAGCTAAGTCCATGAGCCATTTGGGATCACTTAGCACAGGAACAGCCACCCCATCCTTCTCCATGAAGGCTTTCACTTCTGCTCTCAACTCAAAAAATCTCTTCAAGGCGTTTCCCCTGCTGAGCCAACGTACCTCGGTGAAGTAGAGCACATCCCCATATTCTGACTCTATTTCCTCTAAAAAAGCACAGAACCTTCGGTGCTTTAAGACTGTTATTGCCGACGGACAGGTGTCGGTATGTGACTGCAGACCACATTAGGCTACATTATTTTCTTACTTTTCTTTTATCTCACCGCGTATGCATCACTTTGATTTATTTTGTCAGAGAGACATATATACGTATAATGTCCCGCTGGGCAGCAACTTAAAAAACTTTTTTTTGGAGGTGTTGTGAACGCAGCGCTGGGACGAATGTCCGCGTTTGCCTCATAGACACGAGGCAGCCAGCCAGCACGGAGAGAACTCTCCATGGCAACGCTGCTGTCACTGTAACTCCATGGCAACGCTGCTGTAACTGTCACTCATTGAGAAATGTTTCTCTGCTTGCATCCAGCCCGGTCGATGTCCCGCCCCCGGGAGCCATATACCCCACCGTGATTGGTAGGTTCGTTCAGCTCCGCACACAACACTGTAAAGTGCCATTCATATAAAACTCGCGGGCCGCACTAACATTAAACTTTCATATTAAGGTGGGGGCCACAATTAGCCGCGGGCCGCGAGTTTGAGACCCCTGGTATAGAGGAAGTCATGAATAGATTATTGGGCAAGGCTAAAGTTTGGCTTCGAAGCAATCCTAATGTCATCGATGTCAATGTGGTCTAGTGTGCTCAGACGCCATTGTGGAGAGATTGTCCATTCTGACTTGCCTCTGGCTGATTTCTACGCAGTGCAGCCTCTTGCTGGGGAAAACCCCTTGGACTACTGGATCAGACTTAATAAAGCGGCTGAGGCGACAGAACAGTGTTTAGTCAGTAAAGGTGAGCCTGTTACCGACCTGAGCCGCCATGCAGTTATTATGTTTGTTAGATATTGCCCTGATAAGGAACTGGCCTTGATCTTTAAAACAAAGTCTCCACGTGAATGGTGTGCCCATGAGGTACAGGATCACTTGGATAATTACCATAAAGTACAAGTGGGTTGTAGGACTCAAACATTATCTCAGAAAGAGGTTGCAGTGACGCTCTGTCCAGAGGGTGGGGGCAGTGCTGCACATGTGGGTGGGGCTTCTTCATCAGGGTTTCAGACCTTGTCTGGCCGTGCTCTCTCTGGTGATGACAACCATACAATGGACAGAGTTTTGAGTTTATTGGAGAGAACTGTGTCTAGCAATGCTCAAGTGGCTCGCAATCTGCCGCAGGATAAGATGCGTAGGTACACTCGTGACTGTAAAGTTTGCGGCAGTTCTGATCACAGCACTAGCACACATTGCAGGATGGACAGATTATGTTTCAGATGCTACTCGCCTGGGCATGTCGGTGCTAATTGTACTCAGTCGGTCCCCATGCAGTCTGCAAATCCAAACCAGGTTTCTCACAGGTCGGAAAACTAGATAGCTCTTCTTTGGCAGAGGGCAAGGTGGAACTAAATGGGGTTCCCTCCAGTGATGATGATAATCAGTCAGTGTTTTCTGCTGCTTGTGAGTCAGCTCCAGTAGACAGTACAGTAATTTTTCAGAACACAATGCGAGTTGGTAGAAGTGATAGTTTATTTTTCACTACTGTGTTGGCAGGTGACTGTGGAGATTAGGGGATGTTGGATAGTGGGTCGATGGCCACTTCCCTGTGTGCAGATATTGTGCCAAAGTTGAGGGATGCAGGGGTGGTGAGTGGTGATCCGATATCCTCTGCAGACATTGTCCTGATTGGTTGCGGCGGGAAACAGACAGAACCAGTTGGTATTTGTGAAATGAAACTCAAAATTTTTGACTTTGACTATCTTTTTTTGATCGTTGATGGACAGGTGGATGAACTGATAGTTGGCACAAATCTCCTTAAGCCAATCATACGGAGATTTAAGTCTAATGAGGCTTATTGGCGCGTTTTGGGTAAACCTGATTCAGCTCAAACACAGGAGACAAGCGACTTTATTCGGTTTCTAGCCAATTTGGAAAGATGGAGGGGAGGGACAAGGTGGGAGATGAAATTCAACACGGTTCATCACGCTGTCGTTGTGGAACCCAGTTCATCACGCTGTGTACCTCGAAACATACTGATTGGCAGAGTTGTGTCTCCCTTGTGGGGAGATGGTTGGGTTCCGGTGAAAATGATCAATCCAACCACAAACAAAATCACACTGCGAAGAAATGCAAAAGTAGCCGATGTGTTTCCATGTATTGCATTGGAGGACTTTGAGGATGGCTCAGAACAGAGAGTTCATCAGAATGTCGGGAAGGTCGATGATGGGAGCTGTAATGGCAGTTTAACAGCGCGTAGTTCCGTTAATGGCAGTGTGGCAAGTGGGAGCTCTAAGCTTGGGGACATGGGACTTGAGGCGTTGTCTGTCGAAGACTGTGATGTGTCCCCGGTTTGGAAGGAGAAACTGATTGATTTGATTGTGAAATATGAAGGTGTGTTTTCAAGGCATAATTTGGATTGTGGAAAGGCTACTGGTTTTTGTCACCGCATCCGGTTGACAGATGATAGACCTTTCCGGTTGCCGTATCGGAGACTCTCCCGGCTCATTACCAGAAGTTGAGAGAGACACTGGATGACATGGAAGAGCGAGATATAATCAAGAAATCCAATAGTGAGTACGCTTCTCCTTTGGTACTCTGTTGGAAGAAAAATGGACAGCTGAGGTTATGCACAGATTTTCGCTGGCTGAACGCTCGCACAGTCAAAGATGCACATCCATTGCCTCATCAGGCAGACGTTTTGGCGGCTCTGGGGGGTAATGCATTTTTCAGTACAATGGACCTGACATCTGGCTACTACAATGTGCCACTACATGAAGACGACAAGAAGTACACTGCTTTCTCATCACCTCTTGGGTTGCATGAGTATAATCGTATGCCACAGGGACTGTGTAACAGTCCAGCTACTTTTCCCCATGAGAATGATGCTAACTATTTTCGGTGATCAAAACTTCCTCTCCTTGCTCTGTTACCTCGATGATGTGTTAGTATTTGGCAGGACGGAGCAAGAGAGCCTTGAGAGACTTGAGTTAGTTTTCAAGCGGTTGCGGGAGCATAATCTGAAGCTTTCTCCAGCAAAGTGCAAGTTTCTGCAGAGATCTGTGAAGTTTTTGGGACACATGGTTTCCCGGGAAGGGATCGGCACCGATTCTGACAAGGTGAAGGCTATTGTTAATTTGAGCGAGTCTGATATTCTGGAGAGCGATGGTGCCACACCTTCT
Organism: Anoplopoma fimbria; assembly: GCF_027596085.1. NCBI lineage: Eukaryota > Metazoa > Chordata > Actinopteri > Perciformes > Anoplopomatidae > Anoplopoma > Anoplopoma fimbria. The sequence continues at coordinate 17,573,973 of NC_072459.1, read as the reverse complement.
GTTGAAAAGATTTGTTCATTCCTTGGCATGGTCGTGTACTACCAACATTTCATTGAGAACTGTTCTGTGATTGCTAAGCCGCTTTTCCAGCTCTTTTCGGGGACAAAGCAGCCAAGAAAGGCACGTGGTAAAAAGCGCCGAAATGTGGTGCGAAGGCTCACTCCCGACGATTGGACCTCAGAGTGTAAGATGGCTTTTGAGGCTTTGAAGCGTGCTTTAGTTGATCAGGCTTTGTTGGCACACCCTGACTTCGCTAAACCCTTCATTCTGTCTGTCGATGCTTCCACCAGCGGATTGGGGGCTGTGCTTTCGCAGGTTCAGGACGGTTGTGATACGGCTAGGCCTATTGCATTCGCTAGTAAGTCATTGACTCATGCTCAGTCTAAGTACCCAGCTCACAGACTCGAGTTCCTTGCCATGAAATGGGCCATCCACGATAAGTTCAGTCATTGGTTGCAGGGGCATAAATTTACTGTGTGGACGGACAACAATCCTTTGAAGTACATTCTGACTAAACCGAAACTGGATGCCTGTGAACATAGGTGGGTGGCTAAACTGGCTCCGTTTGATTTTGACATTCAGTACATTCCTGGTCCAAAGAACACAGTGGCGGATGCTCTGAGCAGGGAGCCTTTTGTGAGACGTGGGGTGATGCATAGGTTGATAAGAACTCCTTATGAGGTGTTGGTGAGAGAGGCAGATGGAATTTCCTTGCCTCAAGTACAGGATATGTTTCGATATTCTTGTGAGCAACCAGGAACGGGGAGACAGACTTCGGCTGTCCCAAACTCGTCTGGAGTCTGTGGGGGTGAGATGGTTGCTGTGGGTAGGATATCAGTAGATGACGTGTCTGCTGTTTTGGATGTGCATCGTCATTGGCACGAGGGTGCTTCACTGAGAGCCGTCTCTCATGTCCAGCATTTGCAGCAGATGGCATCAGTGGATCAGAACCCGTCAACCGTTTTCACTCATGAAGAACTGCAGGAGATGCAGTCTCAGGATTCCACGTTGAGCAGAGTGAAGTTCTTTATAGACAGAGGCCGCCGTCCGTCGCGCAGGGAAAGAGTTCACGAGTCTGAGGAAATTAATAAAACATTGAAGCAGTGGGATAAACTCACAAACCGGCTAGGTGTTCTGTACCGTGTCTCTAAACATCCGGTGAGCAAAAAGAAAGTTTTCCAGTATGTTGTTCCAGTTTCTCTGAGAAGCCGAGTGTTGAAAGGTGTACATGATAACGCTGGTCATCAGGGGCAGCAGCGCACTTTGTGGCTTGCTAGGCAACGTTTCTATTGGAATACTATGGCTGATGACGTTAGATCACATGTGGTGCAGTGTAAGAGGTGTGTGTTGAGCAAGGCTCCAGAGCCTGAAGCCAGAGCGCCACTTGTGTCCATAGTCACTACTGCACCGTTGGAGTTGGTGTGTGTGGATTTTTGGTCAGCTGAAGACACGAGCAACAAGTCTGTTGATGTGTTGGTGGTTACTGATCACTTTACCAGGATGGCTTGTGCCTATCCTTGTCCAAACCAAACCGCCAAGACAGTCGCTCGTGTGCTGTGGAACAACTTCTTTTCGGTGTACGGATTTCCGGCACGCCTTCATTCAGATCAGGGGGCTAATTTTGAGAGTTCCCTCATTGCCGAGCTCTTACAACTGGCAGGTGTTGAAAAATCTCACACAACACCATACCATCCCATGGGCAACGGTCAGGCGGAACGCTTTAACCGCACTTTGGGTGCGATGATCCGAGCTTTGCCACCACGTTCAAAGTCAAAATGGCCCCAGATGCTGAAAGCGCTGACATTGGCCTATAACTGTACGGTCCATGAGACTACCGGGTTTCCACCTTTTTTTCTGATGTTTGGTCGTACTCCTCGCTTACCTGTTGATGTGATGTTTGAGAGTGTTCTTTTGGATGGAGAGACTGTGAATGTTGATGCATATGTTCGGTCTTTAAGAAGGGACCTGAGGGAGGCAACCTTACTGGCTCAGAGGAACATCAGTAAGCAGCAGGCGAAACAGGCAGAGGGGTATAACAAGAAGGTGAAGGGGTTTTCTGTTGAAGTAGGAGACAGGGTCCTGCTATCAAACAAAGGGGAGAGAGGTAAAAAGAAGCTGGCTGACCATTGGGAGGGGGTGGTGTATGTGGTTGTGGGTAAAAATGGGGGTCTTCACACATATAACATTCGCCATCCTGTGACAGGTCGGATTAAGACAGTTCATCGGAACTTGATCATGCCTGTTCATTTTCTACTACTACCTTCTTGGGGGGAGGGTGATAAGGAGATCAGCCTCTCTTCTTCCACCACTGGTCAGAGTCAAGATTCTGCGGGTACCTCGAGTCAGAGGGAGCAGAGTGATACTAGGACCGCTCGTTGGGTATCTGATCTTGCCGAGTCTCAGGTTGATGATAGCGAAAGTGCACGTCCAACATGTGGAGTGGATGGTGGTGTGACTGCTGAGCTGCAGGCTCAGGTGGGCATGGGATCTGTTGGTTCACCTTTCAGCATACGTCAGACATCAGACAGGTCATTCAGTGTTCAGAGTATTGTGTCTGCTGTCAGTGATTCCATGCGTTCAGTTGGGACTTCATGTGGGGAGTCGGCAGGGGAAAGTGAATCTACAACTGTGTCTAGGTTAAGGGAGCAGGAGACGGTGAATTCCTTAAGAGGGGGATTTCGGACCAGGTTAGGTAGACTGGTTAGACCAGTAAACAGACTTATCCAGACGATGTCAACAAAAATTGCCAACTAAGGGATTTTTTTTATTAGGGTGAAAAATGTTTCAAAAAAAAGGAACATGGGATTTTGGGGGAGCATAACTTTGTGGGTGGGTTGCAGTTGTCTGTTATCTTAGGTACACATTACTGACATTGTGTTTTTCCATAGCCTTAAAATGTGTATATGGCACGTTTTCCCATGGTTGAGCGTGTGACTGATCACCTCGCGTTTATCCTGATCCTTAGTTGGATAGTTTCTTAACTGGTTTGGCTGGTTTATATGGTTAGTAAGGGAAAGGCACAGTTGTACCTGTAGACGCTGTATATAAGAAAACAAAGTTATAAATTATATCTTGTGGGTGAGAAGGGTCATGTAGTCATATAGTGCAAAACAGTGGAGGTGAATGTAGTAGTAGTATTTTGTTGTTGCGCTATATGTATTGAATAACAGTAAATTCCCGCAGCTACTAAAGTAGACACTGTTATTTTGAAGGGGGAAGCCGGCGAGTACTGGCGGAAGTGGAGTGGGAGTTTTATTTTGGCAATGACATTACCCGCTACTAAAGTAGACACTTCCATGGGTGGGGCTTCCTCTTTGCCTTGAACTCCCTTGGGAAGGTACGCACTTTTATCGCTCTTCTGACTTTTATTAGTTTTAAGTTGTAAATAACATCAGAAGTTAGTGTACATGTTATATAATGTTGTTTTAATGATTTCATGTTAGTTTGTTGTGTTGCCAAATATTGTATTTGTGTAAACCTGCATGTGATGAAGAGGTGTGTCTGCTGTAGCGTGTTGCTCGTATAGGTACTGTTAGCATGCTTAGCGAACATTGTGTTTGTTAGCTGAAAGCTAAGTAACGCTATGTATATTGTACAGGCGATGAGCAAGCAGCCACTTCATCCAGACATTGTTTTGTTTCCACAATTGCAGGTATGTGAGTTTATGTATGTCTTGTTGTATTATTTTCTTAATGTCCAACACGTACGTTAGATTGTTTAATCTATGTAAAGTGTATTGTATTTACTTTATTTAATCTTATTTATGTTAATTACTTTATTTAGTTTTAGTGATAATTAATGTATGTATGTTCATTGGGTGGGGCTTCCTCTTTGCCTTGAACTCCCTTGGGAAGGCGATGAGCAAACAGCCACTTCATCCAGACATTGTTTTGTTTCCACAATTGCAGGTATATGCTGGAGGTCAGTGTGGAAGACAAACTCTGAAAAGCCTGTTATCGGTTTAGCTGTTGCTGGACAGACAATAAAAACAATTGTAAAGATGTATTTGAAGTGTGTCTTGAAAATACATTCACAACGCAGAAGTAAAGACACTACACATGTTCCCTGATATGCAATACATGTGTATGTGCAAGATTTTATTCGTGTTTGTGTCTTTGTTCACAAATTACAAATTTGCCTCAGAGGGCTTAACAATCTGTACACATGCGACATTCTCTGTCCCAGAACCCTGACATCGGCACAGGAAAAACTCCCCTAAAAAACCCTTTTAACAGGGAGAAAAAAGGAAGAAACCTATGGGAGAACGACAGAGGAGGGATCCTTCTCCCAGGATGGACAGAATGCAATAGATGTCATGTGTACAGAATGAACAGCATAGCAGAGATACAACACATTCAATGTATATGACATAAATGATTCATATAATAACAGTAGTAAGCAGAGTCCATCTTCACAACACTTTCAGTTAGGTAGGTTGACAAAATAAAGCCATATTTGAAATTGTGAATTTAATAAAACAATGTGCGTTACAGAAATACACTGCTTTAACAGCTTCTACTCTTCTGGAATCGGATCTGGGAACATTGCTGCAGGGATTTGCTGACCTTCAGACACAAGAGCATCAGTGAGGTCCAACACTAATGTTGGGTGTCTTCACTAAATAACATTCTCTTAACACTTGTATTAACACTCAACCTCACACGTGCACACACACACACACCTCTTCCTCTTATGTTTCCGTTGATGATGAATGGCTGGTAAAAGCTGACTCGCCCTTTGTGTAACTGTTCATCGATAAGTCATGCTGCGGGGTCACTGGTTTATTCAGCGGCCACCTCCTCTATCTCTGCTGCATCCAACACCATTTGCCCTGAAATAAACCCATTCCAATCCTCCATGCCTCCATCAACTACCATCTCTTCATCTGTCCACTCTCCCTCCTCCTGCTCTCCTTTGCTTTCCCCATTCTGTGTTTTGCACGCCTCCTAAGCATGTTCAATTGTGGTTTCTTCCTGGCTTTCCATCTGGTGTGCAAACGCTTGTTTCGTTTAGGCCAATGTTAAATCAGGTTTCATTTCATGAAAGTGTCTGTCAGCAAACACTGGTCAATAGCAGCTCCAAAGGATGCAATCCACAAATCAGCTCTTTAAAAAAAAATGCACACTTAGTGAGAAAGATTGGTTATTTACTCATGGAATTACTGTTTAACCAATGGCAAAATGATTGACCTGAATGACAAATGGTTAAACATTAATACATTTTATTCATAGAGCGCTTTTCAAGGTTCTCAAAGACACTTTACAACGATTAAAATCATCATAAAAAGCTACACACTAAAAACATAGAACACACAGCATTCGTCACACATTAAAAGCAGTTCTGAAAAGGTGAGTTTTGATTTGTGATTTGAACATGGAAAGATCGGTGCAGTCTCGGATGTGTTTGGGGAGAGAGTTCCAGAGGGAGGGGGCAGCTATGGAGAAGGCTCAGAGGGCTTTACAATCTGTGCACATGCGACATCCTCTGTCCTTCCCTCACATCGGCACAGGAAAAACTCCCCTAAAAAACCCCTTTAACAGGGAGAAAAAAGGAAGAAACCTATGGGAGAACGACAGAGGAGGGATCCTTCTCCCAGGATGGACAGAATGCAATAGATGTCATGTGTACAGAATGAGCAGCATAACAGATACAACACATTCAATGTATATGACATAAATGATTCATATAATAAGACTACTTATAATAACAGCAGCAATTATTACAGTCGAATTATAGCCATGAAAATAGGGATAGTAATGTGACTAATAATAATAATCGAAGTAGCAGTGGGTGTCAGTCGGCTCACAGCAGGAGGCACGACTACGGTCCAGGTACCACAACGATTCATGGAAACCTGCAGAACGAGAAAGCAAAAGGGCTTCAGGGTGGAAGTAAAGCTAAAATGCTTAATGGTACAGGTAATAGTAATAGTAATGTGACTAGTAATAATAATAATGGTGGTAGCAGTTGGTGTCAGCAGGGCCGTAGCAGGATGCACGTCCACGGTCCAGGTACAGCCACGATTTATAGAAGCCTGCGAAGCGAGAAAGCACAAAGACTCCAGGGTACAAGCAAGTCAATAAGCGTAATAGTACAGGCAATAATAATAGTAATGTGACTAATAATGATAGTGGTAGTAGTAGTGGGTGTCAGCAGGGCCTCAGTAGGTGGCACGATGACAGTCCAAATATAACCCCGATTCCTGGGAACCTGCAAGGCGAGAAAGCACAAGAACTCCGGGGAAGACGCAAAATCAGTAATGTGCATAAATAGGAGATTAATACATAAAGAAGGAGGGAGAGAAGAGGAGAGAGGAGCTCAGCGTATCCTAGGTAGTCCTGTACCTACCTAGGCTGTCTAGGCATATAGCAGCATATCTAGGGGCTGGACCAAGGCGAACCTGAACCAGCCCTAACTATAAGCGCTATCAGGAAGGTCTTAAGCCTGCTCTTGAAAGTGGTGAGTGTGTCTGCCCCCCGGACTGAAACTGGAACCTGGTTCCACAGAAGAGGAGCCTGATAACTGAAGGCTCTGGCTCCCATCCTACTTTTATATACTCTAGGAACCACAAGTAACCCTGCATTGATTGAGCGCAGCTCTCTAGTTGGGTAATATGGAACTATAAGTTCCTTAAGATAAGACGGTGCCTGACCAGTTAGAGCTTTGTAGGTAAGTAAAAGAATTTTAAATTCTATTCTTGATTTAACAGGGAGCCAGTGCAGAGAAGCTAATACTGGAGTAATATGATAGTTTTTGTTAGAACACGTGCTGCAGCATTCTGGATCAACTGTAAAGATCTAAGAGACCTATTAGAGCAGCCTGATAATAAGGAGTTACAGTAATTAGTCTAGAGGTAACAAATGCATGAACTAATTTTTCTGCATCGCTTTGAGACAGGATTTGCCTGATTTTCGCAATGTTACGTAAATGAAAAAGGCTGTCCTTGAGATCTGTTTTATATAAGAGTTAAAAGACAGATCCTGGTCAAAGATAACTCCAAGGTTCTTAACGGTAGTGCTGGATGCTAGAGCAATGCCATCTAGAGAAACTATATCGTTAGATAATTGAATTCGAAGGTGATCTGGGCCTAGTAGGATAACTTCTGTTTTTTCAGAGTTTAACATTAAAAAGTTACAGGTCATCCAGGTTTTTATGTCCGTAAGACATGCTTGAAGTTTAGAGAACTGGTTAGTTTCGTCTGGCTTAATTGATAGATATAACTGGGTATCATCTGCATAACAATGAAAGTTTACTGAGTGTTTTCTGATAATATTCCCCAAGGGAAGCATATATAAGGTAAATAAAATAGGTCCAAGAACAGACCCCTGTGGAACTCCGTGACTAACCCTGGTTTTCATCGAGCTTTCATTGTTGTCACGGTGTGTGTGGTGTGGACCCAAAAGCAGAACGACCAGGAGACGGATACAGTTCTGGCGCTTTATTTAAAGCAGAGAACTCAGCATACAGACAGGCAGGATAAGACTCACAGAGGGAAACAGGCAGGGGATCAGGCAGACAGAAATCAGAGGAAGCGGAGGTTAAACTCGGGGTCGGGGACCGAAGGCTGAGTCGTTGACCGGGGCACAGGCAAGGCAGGTAAGTCCAGACAGGCAGGCAGGGTCGGCAACGGGAAATCAGTCCGGGGGATAACGCTGGAAGGTCTGGCATAATGCGAAGTACGATCTGGCAGTGAGTGTGTGTGAGACTGGTGTTTAAATACTGCAGAATTGATGAGTGGATTGAAGGCAGGTGTGTGTGGCTTGGAGCAGGTGAGTATGCTTGGCTGATGAGGTGATTAGGTGAGTGAGGGAAGAGTGTGGTGAGAGAGTGGGAGGGGTGACACACCCACCTCACAGACACACACACAGAGATAACCAAACAAGGGAGCACAGGAGACACAAGGGCAAGGGAAAACACATGAAACACAAGGAATAAACAGAGACATGGCCATGACAATTGTTTACATATACAAACTGAGATCGGTCTGATAAATACGACTTAAACCAGCTAAGTGCGGTTACTTTAATGCCTATAAGATGCTCCAATCTCTGTAATAGGATTTGGTGATCAATGGTATCAAATGCAGCACTAAGGTCTAGCAATACAAGTACAGAGACTAGTCCTTTGTCTGAAGCTATTAGAAGGTCATTGGTAATTTTCACCAGTGCCGTCTCTGTGCTATGATTCACTCTAAATCCTGACTGAAAATCCTCAAATAAACTATTGTTATGCATAAAGTCACAGAGCTGATTTGCTACTGCTTTCTCAAGGATCTTAGAGAGGAACGGAAGGTTAGATATAGGTCTATAGTTAGCCAACACCTCTGGATCTAGAGTAGGTTTCTTAAGAAGAGGTTTAATTACAGCTAGTTTGAAGGCCTGTGGTACATGGCCCGTCAGTAAAGACAGATTGATAATTTCTAATAAGGAGTTGCTAATTAAAGGTAAAACTTCCTTAAGCAGCCTAGTCGGAATCGGGTCTAAGAGACAGGTGGAAGGTTTAGACTTAGAAATAGTTAAAGTCAATTGTTGAAGGTCGATGGGAGAAAAGCCATCTAAATATATTTCAGGTTCTACAGCTATGGATCGATCGGTACTGGTTGAGGGCAGTAGATTATACATTTTTTCTCTAATAGTTAGAATCTTATCATTAAAGAAGTTCATGAAGTCACTACTACTGAGGTTTATAGGAATACACGGCTCAACAGAGCTGTGACTCTCTGTCAGCCTGGCTACAGTGCTGAAGAGAACCCTAGGGTTGTTCTTATTTTTCTCTATTAATGCTGAGTAATAGGCTGCTCTAGCATTACGGAGTGCCTTCTTATATATTTTAAGACTGTCTCGCCAGACTAACTTCATCCACATTGGTGGAACGCCATATCCTTTCAAGTTTTCGCGATATTTGCTTTAAATCGCGGGTTTGAGGATTATACCATGGAGCAAACCTCCTTTCTTTTATTAGCTTATTTTTTAGAGGAGCTATAGAGTCCAGTGTCATTCGCAGTGAGCATGCAGCACTATCAACAAGATGGTCAATCTGAGACGGACTAAAGCTAGCGTAGGAGTCCTCTGTTATATTGAGCAATGGTACTGAATAAAACCCTGAAGAAATCGCTTCTTTAAATTTAGCTACAGCATTATCAGATAGACATCTAGTGTAGAAACTTTTGCCTAATGGCGTACACTCTGGTAGAACAAATTCAAAGGTTATTAGAAAATGGTCCGATAAAAGAGAGTTCTGTTGAGAGACATTTACATTTTCTACTTCAATACCATAAACCAGAACAAGGTCGAGGGTATGGTTAAAACAGTGAGTCGGTTTATGTACACACTGACAGAAGCCAATAGAATCTAGTAATGAACCAAACGCAGTACTAAGGCTATCATTATACACATCCACATGAATATTAAAATCCCCTACAATAATAACTTTATCTGTCTTAAGGACTAAACTAGATAAAAACTCTGAGAATTCAGATAGGAATTCAGAATACGCACCTGGTGCACGATACACTATAACAAATAAAATTGACTTTAATGCTTTCCCGCTCGGGTTTGAAAGACTAAGAACAAGGCTTTCAAATGAGTTGTAATTTAATTTAGGTTTAGGGTTTATTAATAGGCTTGAGTCAAAGATAGCTGCTACTCCACCTCCTCGGCCTGTGCCTCGAGGAATATGAGTATTAATATAACTTGGAGGAGTTGATTCATTAAGGCTAACGTACTCTTCATGACACAGCCAGGTTTCAGTAAGACAAAATAAATCAATATGATTATCTGATATTAAATCATTTACAAGTACACCCTTAGATGACAGAGATCTAATATTTAAGAGTCCACATTTAACTGTCCTGTTTTGATGCACTGTTGCATCGGTTGCCTTAACTTTTATTAAGTTATTTTGTATAACTCCTCTTCTGTTGACTTTAAATAATTGAAGTGGCCGTGGGGCTGACACAGTCTCTATCGGGTTTTGGGTGGGTAACTGGGTGGGTAACTGCTCCAAAGGAAGCGCAGAGAGGTGTGAAAGACTGCGACTCTGCTTCTGCTTCCTGGTCTGAACTCTGGGTCATGACCAGGAAGTGAGTGAGGGCTTTGTGAGTGAGGAGCAGGACTTTGTGTTGGATCTGTTGTGGGACGGGAAGCCAGTGGAGATTCTGGAGAACAGGGGTGATGTGATCACGGGAACGGGAGTGGGTGAGCAGACGAGCATCAGAGTTCTGGATGTACTGGATTTTATTTAGGACTTTGGATGATGTGCCATGAAGAATACTGTTACAGTAGTCAATTCTGGAGGTGATGAAGGCATGGATCTGTAGCGAGGCTGGACGAGCCTGGCATAACTAACAAATGGAAGCCTCTCCATTTGTTCCCCGAAGCATTCTTCTCCCCCTCCCTTCAGCCGTAAAGGCGTCAGGGTTGACACTCCACAGGCTGAGAGGACGATCTCAAGTCAAGATACGAAGTCAGCCCGGAAAATCTGAACCTATGAATAACCTTCTTCCTCTCCTCCCCCTCTCTTTTCTATGTGATAACTGAACATCTGGTCTTCCCAGGTCACATCATAAACTACTTGGGTCAAGTAAGAGGAACTGACCCTTAGTATCTCTGCAACAGTCCCTTGTATCCCTGTATAATACTGCACAAGTCTGTGAAACCTTCAATAACCCCAACCAAAGTATTGGTCATTTGAGTTCAGGAGGACACATCTTTTTCTCATAATTGTGGAGTGGAAAATCATTGTCAGATATTGTGGTATCCGGGAATGAAGAATGCGCCGGGATTCAGAGATAACACGTAGTAATGGTTTGTTTAAGCCGACTTCGGCGTTTATTTCAGGTATCAGACAGGACAAGGGTATGCTTGGGTCTCCGTGAGCCTCAAGCCTCTGCAGTCTATGCGTGTCTCTGCCTCCTCGCTCCATGCGTGTCTCTGCCTCTTTATAGTGGCTCCGGGCCTTCCTCCTCCCAGCCGCCAGGTGTCCCCATCCCGCTGATTGGGGGAAGGACCCGGTGCTCTCCGTCTCGGCTGGTGGGTGGGGGTGGTACACCCCCCTTCACGGTCCCACGGGACCGTTCAGGCCGAGGCTTCAGGGGCGGGATGCCACACTCCCCCTCGTTTGCTCAAGCCCCTGGTCTCTGGGGAACCCACCCAGACAGGCATCCCGACGTGACAGGGCGTCGGCGTTGGCGTGCTCCCGGCCCGGTCGGTGGTCCACCCGGAACCGAAAATCCTGGAGAGCCAGGAACCACCGTGTCACCCGGGCGTTTGTATTCTTGGCCCCCGCCATCCATCCACTTCAGGGGGGCGTGGTCGGTGACTAAGGTGAACTCCCTCCCCAGGAGGTAGTAGCGCAACTTCTCCAGGCACCATTTAATGGCCAGGGCCTCCTTCTCCACGGTGGAGTAGTTGGGCGCTCATTGGGGAGGAGCTTCCGGCTGACGTAGGTTATCGGGTGCTCCTCTCCGGCCCGGACCTGGGACAAGACCCCCCGAGTCCCACCTCTGAGGCGTCTGTGTGGACAATTACAGGGAGATTAAAGTCAGGTGTGATTAGTACCGGTTCTGAGCATAGGGCCTCCCGGAGCGTCTTGAATGCCCGGTCCGCCGCCTCTGACCAGGTGACCCGGTCTGGCAAGGCCTTACGGGTTAGGTCGTTCATGGGGCTGGCCAGCGTGGCGTACCCGGGAATGAAGCGCTGATAGTAGCCCACCAGCCCCAAGAACGCCTTCACCTGCTTCTTAGTCCTGGGTCGCGGCCAGGCCCGTATGGCGGCTACCTTGCCTTCCTGCGGCCGCACTGTCCCTCTCCCGACCCGGTACCCCAGGTACGTCGTCTCCTCTCTCCAGCTGCAGCTCAAAGGGGGAGAACCCGGTGGACGCCTGGGGGACCTCCCGTGGGGCTGCGAACAGTACGTGGGGTAGTAGTTGGTCCCAGTTCTTCCCGTCGGCTTGCATGGCCTTCTTGAGCATCTGCTTTAGGGTCTTGTTGAACCGCTCGACCAGGCCGTCCGTCTGGGGGTGGTACACCGAGGTCCGGAGCTGCTTCACCTGCAGGAGCCTGAGGACCTCCTTCATCAACCGTGACATGAAGCACGACCCCTGATCGGTGAGCACCTCCTTCGCTATCCCCACCCGGCTGAAGAGGAGCATAAGTTCACAGGCGACTGCCTTGGCGGTGGCGGCGCGCAGGGGAAGGGCCTCGGGGTACCGGGTGGCGTAGTCCACTAGCACCAGGATATAGCGGTGGCCCCGGCTGGTCTTGGGAAGGGGGCCCACGATGTCTAAGGCCAAACGCTCGAAGGGGGTCTCAATGATGGGCATGGGAATGAGGGGGTGTCTAGCGGTGGCCCGGGGGCTACCCGCTGGCACTCGGGGCACCCCTGGCAGTGGCGCTCAACATCCCGCTTAACCCCCGGCCAATAGAACCTGGCTAGGACCCGCTCCCGGGTCTTGTCCATGCCCAGGTGGGCCCCCAGGAGGTGGGTGTGGGCCATAAAAAGCACTTTACTGACGTAGGACCGGGGCACCACTAGCTGTTCCCTCACTCCCCCTCCCCGGAGGCTACTCGATACAACAGACCCCCCTGGTGCTGAAGTGCGGGTGTGGTGTGTGACTCACCGAGTCTCGGGCCTGCCCGTCATGAACCAGGACGTGGCTCCAGGCGTGCTTGAGGGCCTCATCCTGGAGCTGAGCGGTGGCGAACTGGCCGGGTCGGGACGAGCCTTCCCCCTCTGGTAAGAAGTCCGAAAACTCAGTAAGGGGGGAGCTCTCCGGGTCTTCCGGTGGGTCTGGTTGCTCGGAGGCTGTGAGGGTCTCCGGGGTGTCGGGGGTAGGTTCCGGTGTCTCGCTCCGGACGGGTCCTCTCGCCGTGCGCGCCGGGGTCCCCGGTGGGGAAGGCCCGTTCCCCTCAGATCCCTCGTCCTCCGCCGTCAGCTCTCCTGGGGACGATGGACGCCGGGTGGCCCCGTAGGCCTGCCGAACCCCCGCGTCCCTCTGCGGGGAGGGCCTCTCCAGCTCCGTAGCTCCCGCGTCGGGTCCCACAACCGGTGGAAAATCGGGCAGTCCCTCCCGATTAACACGGGGACCGGTAGGTGGGGGACAATCCCCGCCCGGATCGTGAATACACCGTGTGTGGTGCGGACTACCACGTGGCACGTGGGGTATGTCCGGGTGTCCCCGTGGACGCAGGCCACCTCCATCGGGTCCCCTGCCTTCCCGCCCGCCAGGTCGGGGCGAAGGAGGGTAACCGCACTGCCGGTGTCCAAGAGGGCCTGCGTGTCCTGGTTCATCACCCGCGCCGGGATGGTCGGACTACCCGCGTTCCCTGCGTCCAGCAGGTCGCCAACATGCACGTGTGGTCCGCCCCGGGTCCGCGTACGCTGACGGCATCGACACATCACGTCCCCTCGGGCAATAGCGAGCGATGTGGCCGGGCTGGCCGCACCCAAAGCAGCGCCGCACCTCCCGGTTCTCCGGTACTCCGCTCAGTGGGGTGACGCCGGGAGCCGGGTTGCCGATGGGGGTCCCCTCGGGGCTTGGCGGGTCTCGGCGCGCCGTGGGGCTGGGGCGGGTCTGGCGTCCAGGAGCTGGGCCACCTGCCAGTTCTCCAGCTGGAGGACCAGGTCGTCCACGGTGGCAGGATGATGGTGGGCCAGCACGCGGCGGGCGTCCGGCGGGAGTCGCCGCAGGGTGTGGTCGATAATCACCCGGTCGATCGGGCTGGGGCCCTCTCCCACTGTCAGCCACCGCTTCACCAGCCGGCTGTGCTGGGCGATCTGGGTGCGCACAGCTCCCTGCGCGTCAAACCGCCAATCCTGGGCGCGTTGCGCGCGCGCCGCGAGGTTGTGGCCATAGTAGGCCAGTATGGCCTGTTTGAGCGCCGGATACTGGCGGGCGACGTCCGCCGGCAGGTCCTGGCTCGCCTGCTGGGCGGGTCCGGTGAGGAACGGCGTCACTATGTGCGCCCACTGCTCCTCTGGCCAGCCTTCCCTCTGTGCGGTCCGCTCGAAGACCTCGAGGTAAGCCTCCACGTCGTCTTCCGGTCCCATCTTCGTGAGGCGGCTGGTCGGGCGGCGGTCGGCGCAGCGCGGACGGCGTGCTGAGTCAGCCGCAGAACAGCTTCGCGGAGCAGGGCGAGGCTCTCGGTGGTCTCCCGCTGGTGTTGCTGGGCAGCCAACGCCGCGGCTCCGTCCGGGTTCGGCATGGTGGGGTAGTAGTAGTGGGACGCTCAAAATGCCCGCCTTCTCCACCATATGTGGTATCCGGGAATGAAGAATGCGCCGGGATTCAGAGATAACACGTGGCAATGGTTTGTTTAAGCCGACTTCGGCATTTATTTCAGGTATCAGACAGGACAAGGGTATGCTTGGGTCTCCGTGAGCCTCAAGCCTCTGCAGTCCATGCGTGTCTCTGTCTCCTCGCTCCATGCGTGTCTCTGCCTCTTTTATAGTGGCTCCGGGCCTTCCTCCTCCCAGCCGCCAGGTGTTCCCCATCCCGCTGATTGGGGGAAGGACCCGGTGCTCTCCGTCGCCGGCTGGTGGGTGGGGGTGGTACACCCCGTCCTTCACGGTCCCACGGGACCGTTCAGGCCGAGGCTTCAGGGGCGGGATGCCACAATATTTCAACTTATATTCATCATTTGACCATACTGCCCTCCAGTGGTCACTTGGAAATACACATATCTAACACGCATGACCTCTGTTAATCCTGTATACCAAGTGTGTAAGGTCTGTTAAACTCATAGTGAAGAAAAGTATGTGGAATATTTGTTTAAAATGTTAGATTAGTTAAGCTACCAAACTAGAACACACCGAAACTAGGAAATAAAGGAATCCAAAATCTTGGCAAAACAAAGCTATAAAATCAAGCCACACCCTGGGACCCGACACCTATCTTGAACAGATAAAACCAGGAGGTTTCCTTTGTTCGCTCTCTTATTCCTCTTGTTTTTTCTTGTCCTCTTGTTTTTTCGTTGTTCGTTTATCTTAGGTGTATGTTTTTAGTCTGACGGAGTGTCCGTTAAAAACACGTGTCCGTTATTTTATTTTTAGAAACAGAAGTTTTGCCAGTATTTTCCCTCCTCGAACTCCTTTGAGCATCTTAGAATTATTCTTTCAAGCAAGCCTTATTTTTAGTGAACATCTGTTGGTCTCGTGAGATATCAACTTTAATTATTATCGTTTAGGCCAAACGAGATTAGTTAGAGAATATCAGCGAGTAGCCTCAGTTAGCGAACTATTCAGAGCTCCATCCCTCTCCAAACACCGGGCCGGATCCAACGCCCGTCTTGAAGCAAGACCCAAAGAATTCAAGGCTTTTGCCTGCTGACGGAGGGAGAACCCCGGAGACAGTGGAGAGTCAGCTGAGAGCCACAGGTCTGTGAACCATCACCTTCACCCTCTTCACCTCCGACGGACCGGAGAGTCCGACGGCAGAGCTGAAACCACCAACCAAAAGGCATCCGGACCCCTCGGCACAAAGTAGGAACATCTCAACCGTACTGTGATCCAGAGTTGGTGTAGGAGATATAGAAGCTCTGAATAATAATATAGATTGACCAGATAGAGCAGAGATAGGAGAAAGAGGAGACCTGCAACTTTCCTTCACTATTTGATATAATATTGCCTGATTGCCTGAAATCCATTCATTCATGTTTTGTATTGTTCATTAATAATCTTGTCGTACATTCATTATATTACCTTTTTAATAAATTACCCATATATCGCCAAGTCGTTGTCTGTCATATTGATTCAAAAGATTGGAGCTATAAGGTCACTGGAATCAGGACTTACGCCTGAGATATTGAGACTGGATAATTTGTCACCAAATTATTGATCATAATTTTATTTTTATTTCTTCTATTCAGAAGTGGTGCCCCGCAATTTTTATCGTAAGCAATATTTTATTTTAACGTAGTCATAAACAACGCTACAGATCAAATGCCTTCATCATTTGATCCATGCCTTCCCAGTACCCAGTACCCACACTCCTCTGCTGGGTACTGGGTACAATTACATTACAAAGGCACGTGATCCCCTTAATATTAAACATTTTCCATCTATCTTTTCTGCTGAGATTGACAACTCTGTGTCATCTCAGCTTTAGAGATTGGCTCCGTCGCCAATGATTGGAAGTTGTGTGCAAATGCTGACCAAGAAATAAAAGTTTGGTCCAACTACCATTTTTCATTTCACAATTTACATGATATTTCATTGCAATTTGAGGATATTAACCTATCAACATTAATGTGGGCCATATTATCTGATGTCTTTTAAGACTGGTGTTGGAAAGTTTTAAATGTCTAGACCCCTCACGGCTTTCAACTTTTGCGATTTGCGACTTTACATTTTTTTTTCTTTTTTTGCATGAATGATAAACCAAAGCTTTCAACTTCAAACAACAATTATTCCTGTTAATCCACATTCATTTATTAACACATAAATAACAAATTAAGTTAAAATGTCTTCTCTGGCTCAGCTTGTCCGACTTTCCCACTCACACTACTTCACATACTTGTCTCATAGGTTCGCCTCTCTCTCTGACATTATTCTTCAACACATTAATAATTACATATTTAGGCACATTAATAATTACATATTTATTTGACTGTCTTTTACAATAGGCTGCAGACATTGGCTGATCTGTCACAGTGATACCTGATCTTCAGGTATCAGCAGATACTGAGTACTGAACCGATACTTAATTAATATGCGAGAACTCTCAGTCAGCAGATTCAGCTCAGGTGTTAGTTTCTCCTTCAGCCTCTGACCCTGTATAACAGAACAGACAAGCAGTTTCACTGAAGTCAGTATGAGCGAACTGGATCTAAAATAGCAATATACCAAGTCATTACTTTGTCTATATATCACACAGCCAGTTAAGAATTTGTCATTCCATGTCAGACTGCTCAAAAAGCTCCCAAAAGTGGGTTCTTCTCAATTCTGATAGGAATTAGTAAATTGGTTAAATGTTGGTGTTCATATGTGATGTCTAACAGCTAGGCATGATGGAAAACTCACTTAAACTGAACCATTTTGTTTTTATTTCTCTTATACATGTATCTTATATATTATTATGTAACAGAATCTAACATAACTTAGATTTTTTATCCTAAACAAAAATAGAAATTATACGATTACTTCAGGCTGTGCGCTTTAAAACTGAACATGACAGAGTACTGTTTCATTTCTGTCTATCACTTTACAATACACCTATTTCACTTGCATATTATCTGATTACTTCTACTCATTTATGCATGTATTAAGTCATATTAAAGGTTACTAAATATTTCGACCACATTGATTGCTATAGTCCAGAAAAACATGTGGTTTCCTTCATAGAGCTGGTGTAGCTTAACGATATCTGCAAGGTGCAGGTTAACAGGGTTAACATGCTGAGTCATGAAGTATTCAAGCAGCTTTGGAACACAGCTAGACATGATTACACCATCGGCTTTGAAACACACTCTCATGCAGACACACAGGGAGTGACTAAGCATTCTAAGATTTACAGATTACTGTAATACAGACTGAACTCATTCCAGCCCATCTCTCTCTCTCTCTCTCTCTCTCTCTCTCTCAATTTATTTACCTCTTTCAATTGTCGTTGCTGCAGTTTATCCATGAACAGTGACAGAAATGCATGCGTAAATACAGTATTGGAGAAAGATGGATTTTTAGATGGAGGAGGGATTAAGCCAGAGCAGAGGAGCTAGAGACAAGCTATGTAGAGACACTGCTGTTAAACATTTAATATCTAATTTAAATTTAATCTAAATTCCGGATTATGGCAGCACAGATTTGGATGTTATAAATTTGGATATGGTTTGTTCTGCCTGTTATTCCCTTTGGCGACTGAACCAAGGAGGTCCCCACTAAACATCGGGCATTCTAAAATCTGCACAAGGCACATCAAATTATGTATCTTAATATTTTAAATGACCAAAGAAAATCTCCACAGGACTTTAATGAATTTGGTGTAGGTGATTTTATTGAAATGTGTTTATTTTATTGAAATGTGTTAACCAGCACAGTCAAGCTCTTCTCTTTGCCTGTTTTCCTTTTATGCTACATTGAAAATGTTAGAGACACAGAGCTTCTAACTATTGCCAATTTGTTTTTGTTATTTCTTGAAATTGGAAATAGAACCTGCGTAGTACAGTTGTTGACATTTGGGTGGGCCTGTATGTTAGTGTTTTGGTCCCACTTGTCATAGGACTGTGCAGTGTTATTGTTGGTGGTGTTCCTCTCATGGACTGTGTCTGCAAAGACAGCACAAAGTGGAACAAAGAAATATTGATTGTTTGGATCAATTGATCGGGTGAATTAAAAACGTATGATTGGTTATCTCTTCACCGCGTCATTGGAGTGCTGAAAAAAGTTCTATAGTCGCTGTGTCTTTCGTAGTGTGAACACAGAATTAGAATTGGTGTACAGTATCGAACTGGAACACAGGGAGCGATAGTGGATCTTGAATTCAAGATCCACTATCAGTGTCCCACTGGCTCTAACTGAGTGAATGTCCAATGTCCAGGGAATTAAAGTCCAGCTTTACACCAGAGAGTGAGATGAGGAGGGGCAACAGCAGCAAGACAAGGGCGGACTGGCTTGTACGGGGAGGCGTCCTAATGGGGTATCTACAAAAACAGAGTGAAAAAAAAGAGAGACACACAGGGAAAGATTTCCTCATTGGGTATGCCATTTATTCTGACAGGAAAAAAAACCTATTTGTTTTCTTTTAATTATTGATCTTTTCTTGTTTAAATATAATAGTTGTGATTTTATGTAATTTAGCTTTGTTTATAAGGGTAACTTTGACATTCATGGCAATAAAGATTATTTTAATTTTGGGAAAGGTTAGGGATTAGGGGTGGTAGGAGCAGCGGGTGTGTCCACATTGGTAGAGCAACACAGAGGGAGAGGGAAAGAGGAAAAATACTAATACACGGAAATCACTCTACAGCCAACAGCTTTGCAAATGAACAACCAATGGGCTCATTGTGATACAGCCAATTACAGCCATTCTTATTATGTTCTGTCCACTCGTTTTTCAGAGCACATGAATGTAAACAGGGTTGTTTTTGCTGTTGCAGAAGTTATTATATTACCAACTGTAATCCTGCAGACTGTTTCCATGGTAACAAAAACAAATCATATTTCTAGTTATAGACTGATGCCGTAGTCATAGCAACAATCACTGACCTGGGTGTTGTAGCTGTGCAGTAGGAGCTGGTCTCCTTGGATGATGCTCTCAATGATCCTCTCTACGTCTGACACCATTCCTGCAGCCCAGCCACCACAAACCCAAGCTTACGCATGAAAAGACAACTATTTGAGTGATTATACTACCTAGTTCCACAATCAGGTTGCATGAAGGATCAATAGTAAAAAAAAAAAGAAGTAATTTGCTCCTTCTGTCTATTGAAACAAGTATAGACCTTAATGACATCATACCATTTTGGATAAAAAGGTCCCACAACAGAATTAAAAGATTTCTTGAAAATGTCAAATTCTGTGAGAGAGAATTACGTTGTCATCAAATTCACGTGTTCAAGTTATTGCTTACCTAAGACCAGGGGTCGGCAACCTTTACTATCCAAAGAGCCATTTTGCCCTATTTTCCACCAAATAAAATGTGTCTGGAGCCACAAAAGCTATTTGATATCACAGCTTATAAAGTTTTATATATAGTTATATTATATATAGAAAAACTACAGTTTGTTGTATTTATGAAATTATAGAACAAGAATAAAGACAATTCTTGACATGTTATTGCTATTTTACCTGTTAAAATACACTGGCATGTGTAGGCCTTCGTGAAAGTATATTTACTTTGCTGCAGCAGTTGAGAAATCGCTCATCTCCAGCTTGATACTTTTCAGCAAATGCTGTGTGCTTGTTCTGGAAGTGTCTAGCATACAGGTAAGCCAGCATCGTTGGCAGTGAAAGCAAATTAATACTTCCACGCAGAATTAAACTCTCTATTTTCCTCCGTGGCTTTTCTTTTTTGGGATTTCTCCAATGATACTTTACCAAGGGCGGGGGTCTGCAAATCATGATTAGCCACCTGCAGGGAAAGGCACTTGACAGTGAAGTAATAGGATGTGACGCACATTTTTGTTGACAAAATATTCAAACATTTTTTATTTTCAGTGACACAGTATCACCTCAAACTCCAAGATAAGAGATGTTCCCTTTGAAAGATTGTCCACTGTGCAAAAAATACAATTAAAATAAACTTTATTTATTGTGGTATTTGTTATAAATGTATGTTTGTACACAGATGTTGAAGGTATTCTTGATTGATGATAACAAGAAGCCTTACGTATAGGGACTTAGGACCCAGGAGAAGATATGTGATGCATGGCAACCCGTGGGGGGATCAGGGTTCTCTGGCTGAGTAAAGCAATGGACCAGTTATGCTAATAAAGAGTTAAAGTTAAGCAGTTGTTCTCACGTGAATATATGTTTCTTTAAAAACACGACATTTATTTCCATGTTATTTTTTGTCAAAGCCTCAGGTAGCCGCAACAGAGGGGCTGAAGAGGTTGCCGACTCCTGCCTAAGACAAATAGTTTTTAGTTGATTTGTACAACATACACATGATTAAAACCACAGTTGCTAATGAAATCAAAGCATTTAGGGTAGTGATGCAGCTCAATGCTACAACAGAAGCACTCAGCAGTGACCTGCACTGCAAGAAAATATCCAAACAGGTCGCTAGTCTCAAAAACCCTCCGACTGAAATATCAACTGTGTAAACAAGATAAACCATATTTGTTGAAGAATTTCCCTGAAACTGAATGGACATTTATTGTGGATGTGCAGAGTCACAATGAGTATCGTGACTTCCTGAGTTTTAATCAAACCTTTGGGAGGGGCAATACCCCACAACTTGGTTTTGACCCACTATCAAGTATCACCAATATAATACACAGATGTTGATGCTCCAATTTGCCTTGTATTCAGCATATCTTTTTACTGTTCTCTGTTAATCACATGTATGTAAAAATAAATAAATAGAGAGAGACCACTTTTAATGGTAAATAGCATATGTTTAATGTGTGAATTCTCCAAACTAATGCATGCATGCTCACAACAGAGAAGCACATAGTGCATGCACTCGAAATACGTTTATGTGTCCACAACATGATCTAACACAAGATGTATTGAACCTTTTGACTCTAGTCGTTTTACTTAAGACAAGACTAAGTATCATTGGTGTCATTATTTTTGTTCAATCAGCTGCTAGTTTATTGTGGGTTACTGAGGATTGGTGTCCTTTGCATATGGAGAAACATAACATTTTTTTTTTTTTTGGATGCACATACTAGTTATTTTTAAATAGTTGTCACAAGGAACAATGAATATGAATAACATATTAATCTGGGCAAAGAAAAGAAAGCACAAATAAAGGCTGGCCTCCCCTCAGCAAAATGATCCTGCCCACAACATCCCACTGAAACCCCACAAAACTCAACACAGGAAAATAACTGTTTTCATATTTTACAACGAGTAGGGACTGTATTATCATTTAATGTTCACTACTATTTTTATTCTAGTTTTTTCGCTGTATAGATTATTATTATTATTATTGACAATATTATTATTTATTTAATCAACACATGTATGCAAGTACCAAGCATGAGCTCTTATAGAATGTTTAACAATTAAAGCTCATAATTGGCATCTTGCTTGCATGTCCTGTCTGCAGCTTCAGATGGATCAGGACTAGATGAAGTTGGCTGATCATCATGGCCGGATTAACCTGTTTATGTTCCTATCAAGAATATTACATTATTGGAAGCTTTTATTATGTTGTATACAGTGACCTAGAAACCAACCTCCTGTAGGAATACTACTTGAACCAAAGGTTTCTTCATGTCCCTGTGTTTGTATGTTATGGTGCACCTTTTTACATGGCTGCAGGTCAAGGATTAGGGGTCATTAGGGGTCTGCAGTCAAGGATTCAGCAAAGACAGAAATTACTGACACGCCTTTATAGTATTAAGTATTACTTGCCTTCCCTGTGAAAAAACAATTCTCTCCTGCGAGAAATTATTTTATTTTGTTTCAACTTTTGTATGTATGTGAGTCATGTCTGAGGCAATGCTGCACATAACCGAAGAAAAGTTTTTGTCCTCTCAAGCACAAGGATTCGCTTTTTCTCACCCTGTGTGTGGGCTCTTTTAGTATTTTTATTTATCTGAAAATTATTTTTTATATATGGTGGGTCATAAAAAGAGCAAAACTTTTGCAAGCCAGTAGGACGACAGGTGCGTAGAAGAATACCTAAGGTAGACAATATAGAACAAAAAAACTCCTGCACACTGTCTTCTTCACTTGCATATAGGTATATTTCAGTCACAACGTTTCG
Source organism: Anoplopoma fimbria (assembly GCF_027596085.1). NCBI lineage: Eukaryota > Metazoa > Chordata > Actinopteri > Perciformes > Anoplopomatidae > Anoplopoma > Anoplopoma fimbria. Next base: position 17,551,599 of record NC_072459.1, on the reverse strand, counting down.
GTACCAACCTGATGAAGGTCTACATACTGAAACGTTGTGACTGAAATATACAGTGAGTACGGAAAGTATTCAGACCCCTTTAAATTTTTCACTCTTTGTTTCATTGCAGCCATTTGCTAAAATCGAAAAAGTTCCTTTTTTTTCGCGTTAATGTACACTCAGCAACCCATCTTGACAGAAAAAAACAGAAATGTAGAAATTTTCATAAGTCATAAGTATTCAGACCCTTTGCTCAGTATTTAGTAGAAGCACCCTTTTGAGCTAGTACAGCCATGAGTCTTCTTGGGAATGATGCAACAAGTTTCTCACACCTGGATTTGGGGATCCTCTGCCATTCTTCCTTGCAGATCCTCTCCAGTTCTGTCAGGTTGGATGGTGAACGTTGGTGGACAGCCATTTTCAGGTCTCTCCAGAGATGCTCAATTGGGTTTAGGTCAGGGCTCTGGCTGGGCCAGTCAAGAATGGTCACAGACTTGTTCCGAAGCCACTCCTTTGTTATTTTAGCTGTGTGCTTCGGGTCATTGTCTTGTTGGAAGGTGAACCTTCGGCCCAGTCTGAGGTCCTGAGCACTCTGGAGGAGGTTTTCTTCCAGGATATCTCTGTACTTGGCCGCATTCATCTTTCCTTCAATTGCAACCAGTCGTCCTGTCCCTGCAGCTGAAAAACACCCCCATAGCATGATGCTGCCACCACCATGTTTCACTGTTGGGATTGTATTGGGCAGGTGATGAGCAGTGCCTGGTTTTCTCCACACATACCGCTTAGAATTAACGCCAAAAGTTCAATCTTGGTCTCATCAGACCAGAGAATCTTATTTCTCATAGTTTGGGAGTCCTCCATGTGTTTTTTGGCAAACTCTATGCGGGCTTTCATATGTCTTGCACTGAGGAGAGGCTTCCGTCGGGCCACTCTGCCATAAAGCCCCGACTGGTGGAGGGCTGCAGTGATAGTTGACTTTGTGGAACTTTCTCCCATCTCCCTACTGCATCTCTGGAGCTCAGCCACAGTGATCTTTGGGTTCTTCTTTACCTCTCTCACCAAGGCTCTTCTCCCACGATTGCTCAGTTTGGCTGGACGGCCAGATCTAGGAAGAGTTCTGGTCATCTCATACTTCTTCCATTTAAGGATTATGGAGGCCACTGTGCTCTTAGGAACCTTGAGTGCTGCAGAAATTCTTTTGTAACCTTGGCCAGATCTGTGCCTTGCCACAATTCTGTCTCTGAGCTCCTTGGGCAGTTCCTTCGACCTCATGATTCTCATTTGTTCTGACATGCACTGTGAGCTGTAAGGTCTTATATAGACAGGTGTGTGCCTTTCCTAATCAAGTCCAATCAGTTTAATTAAACACAGCTGGACTCCAATGAAGGAGTAGAACCATCTCAAGGAGGATCAGAAGAAATGGACAGCATGTGAGTTAAATATGAGTGTCACAGCAAAGGGTCTGAATACTTATGACCATGTGATATTTCAGTTTTTCTTTTTTAATAAATTTGCAAAAATTTCTACATTTCTGTTTTTTTCTGTCAAGATGGGTTGCTGAGTGTACATTAATGCGAAAAAAAAATGAACTTTTTCGATTTTAGCAAATGGCTGCAATGAAACAAAGAGTGAAAAATTTAAAGGGGTCTGAATACTTTCCGTACCCACTGTATCTATATGCAAGTGAAGAAGACAGTGTGCAGGAGTTTTTTTGTTCTATATATGGTGGGTCAAAAAAGACCCTTCAGATATTCTCTGTACGTGGTGGTCCAGCTTTTGAGGAAAAATATTATTTTAGGGGGCAGGGATTTACTTTGCCTTAATGGTACAAATGGAACAGGAACGCCATCAAACTTCATGTTGAATTTTGTGTTATTTAGGGAGGTAACTCCATGAACAGGTCATTTTTGAACCTCCTGGTTTCCGCACTAGATTCAGGGTTAACCTACTGGATCTTTAGTGCAGTGTCTCTGTATCAGCTCAAATCCACTTCTCATGCATTGCTCATACTTCAGTAAAATAAACCGAGCACAAGGCGATATATTCATCATCACTTTTTTCATTTGAACAGTTTTATTTCATTATGTCAAATACAGGAATTTCATGTACAGAAGAGCAACTGGGAACTAGAGAATGAAGTAGCTGTACAATATTTACACATCAAAACAACAGAATTGCTCTACAAGAATATCCTCTGAGAGGTCAAAGAATAGGAAATATCAATCAACAACAAACAGATAAAAATGACTGACATTAAACACTGACATTTATGAATTTGGATCATTTCACCTCTCACTTCCTTCAAGAAAGTCGTGCTTTATTTTTTCATTCATCGTCTTTACAGGCATTAAATCCTCTCTCTCATTGTCTTTTGAAGAACAAACAGAAAGAACACAGCTTAGTTTTAAATACATTTCCCTTCAATCAACTGCTTCTAACTGAGGCAGATAGAAACAAGAGACTATCATATAGTCCTTTTAAATTTCACTGCTGTCTCAATCAACTATAGTTTACCTATGTCTGTCTGAGAGATGCAAAGAATTTCAGTAGGGCCATTTTATGTATATCCCTTTAAAACATTTTTCAAAAACAATAATAACAGCAAACAATCCCATCTCAGGACGGTCATTTTTGAAATATCCTTGTATAAATTATACAAACCATAGTAGTTAATACTTATAGACATCTTGTGTGTGTCTCTCAATATTCTGTAGGTCTTAACAAAGAACTATTTTGTAGTGCTGACCAAAGTATCTTATCGTCCCTTATTTGACTTTTGTGGAAATCCATCACATTCACATAGTTCACTCCCTCCATCTTTCAATACTGTTCATGAAATAAAGAGGTACTTTTAAATGGACTTAATAAGAAAACAAACACTTTAAAAGTTAAATCTTTGACAAACAAACCAACAGTGAATGTTCTCACTAGTAGCATCCGTAGAGTATCTGTAGCATGATCCTTTTGTTTCACAAATTGTGGATGCCTCCATCCTCTTAATACTGCAGGTGGATGTGTAAGCTTGGTGGCTTGGGCTGTGGTCCTCCTTCATGCCTTGGCACTGAGGCTAAGCAGTTCCATAAAGGAGTTAAAGAGGCTTTCAAGCCAGCCCTGGTTAGCCATGCACTGCTGCACCACCTCCTCCTGACCGGGGTCCTCCGCTGCCTGCTCAATGCTGTCCGTCTAGGCAGAAAGCAACAAGTCAGTTATGACACTATAATGGCCAAAATGCAACTCTAAAGAAAACTAAACAAGGAGAGCAAAATCTGCTTGGAGCAACATGCTTATTACTAAAGGGGAATATTGCCATTGACTGTGTAGGTGGGTGAGGGGCAAAGACAAATTCTAATGCATACATTTACTGCAGAACAACAGTCACAGCACATTAGGGCAGTTTGCACAGTCCCTGTGGTAGACACTAATAGATCATTAGAGTTTATTTTCACCATCCCCTTTGTTAGATAGCCCAGCATTATTACATATTACATAGATATGTGTCGACATATTTACCAGTAAATTATAACCAATAGTAGCCAATCAGAATAAAATAGGGTAAGCAAGGTCACCCGGGGTTGCGCTGGGGCTCCTATTAACTCTTGCTGATACAGTAGCTCTAAACTAAAGCTAACCATGGGTTCAGGAAAAACCAGAAATATGTGATTTTATTGGTCCTCTGAAAAACAAAAACAGCTGGATATCATCTAACAGCCTTTGGAAACATTACACATTTATACCAGCATGAATGCTGAGAGGTTTTAGCTTGTCACAAGGGCAAAGCTGATGACAAGGGAGAAGACATGTTACAGAAATAAGGGAAAGAGTAGATCAATTATTATCTTGACCCAACAACCTGATCACTTTTTCTGTGCAGAGGATTGAGAATGAGTCCAATGACATATGCTAGTTGAGGCGTTTTATACACAAATATACCGATAGGATGTTGGAGCCAGACTATTAACTAAATAAATGTAGCTTGATGCAGCCATCCTTACCTCCTTCTTGCAGTGCAGGAAGGTGTGGTACTTGTAGTGGTGAAGGGAATGATACAGACTGTAGATCCGGCAAGTTTCGATTGAGAGCTTTAGATCCTAAAAAGGGTTATGAAAAAAAAAAGGTTGAGATTTTTTTGTATTAAATTTATTCTCCTGAATGACTTGAAAAATAACTACTGATAATTAAAGCAACAACATAGAAGACATTTTCTTTGTACTCTGAGAGATAACCTTAAAATTAAATCACAACAAAAAAACATTGGGAAGTTTCTTTAAACTTAAAAATAAGTGCCAGCTGAAGTTATCTAAGGGAATAGATAAGATCTCTAACCGCTATAGTTCTACCAATCTTGTGGCAGTTGTCCTTTTCTCCACATCAGCCAAACAAACTGAAGAACTGCAGATGGAGTGGTGAAACATTACAACACAGACTGTAACAGAACTGTGCGTTCTCAAGCTTGGTGGCCTGCTGAGAGCTCTATGCTTTCAGCTGAACTGCATGATAGACCACACATCTTCTGTAATCCTGCACCATAGGACGGGCCCATTCATCATATTATGTTCATGGGGCGCTCCCAGGTCTGCTTCAGGTAGACAGATATCTCTCCCTTACCATCAAGCCTAGTGTTACTTAGAATCTTCAGTTCATCTAATCATGGTGTAATCATGGATCACTCACTCTCCCACCTGTAATTATTAATAATCAGTCTTAGAATATCTTGACTGATCAACCAGTATTTTACAGTAATCACTAAATAGTTGTCCTTGTCAACATATCACTGCATGACTATGCACAATATTTTATATTCTCTCTGTGTTCATCAAATGTGTAAATATTGTCATTTATCTGAGAGAAGATGTCATGTCTTTTGTCCCTAGTATCAAAGTCCATGAAGTTCCCAAGAACTTGAAGAGCAACTTGGTGTCAGAAATATATCTAATATATTTCCAAGCCATGTTCACATTCAATCACTAAAACAGCATTGAAAATGACACCAGGGGTACAGTGTACCTCTTAAGACCAGTCAAGCAAGCTAAAGTGACTCTTGTTGCAGGTGTACAGTCTGTTTCTTGATAAGTCTTGGGCCACTGGAAGTCCATATGCTGCTTCAAAGTGGCCTATTATCACTGTAGAAAACATCTCGGATGCTATGCTTTGAAAAGTTAGGACCTTAACTTTTGTCCTACTGTGCTAAGCTTTCTAAGTTCAAACAACAATTTATTAGCTTTCTGAGCTTTCAGTTGCATCCCATGGTCTTCATTCAGCAAATGGAGCTGGCTTAAGTGTCAATACATGACCTAAGTCTGGAACTTCAAGTGGTCACATATAGGAAGAGATGTCTCCATTCAAAGATGGTTGATGACCTTTGACCTGCGACTCTGGCTCAGTGGTAGAGCAGGGTCGTCTTCCAATCAGAGGATCGGCGGTTCGGTGGTTAGCTAGTCCTGATATGCAGGTGGCACCCTGCATGGTAGCCCCTGCCATCAGTGTATGAATGGGTGAATGGTGACATGTAGTGATAAAGCACTTTGAGTGGTCGAGAGACTAGAAAAGCGCTTTACAAGTACAGTCCATTTAATGTCCATTTAGTCTTTCCACTGGATGCTGTGAGAGGTTTTGCTCTGGTGTTCACAGACCACTTTTTTTTGAGTCCATGTGCTGCTTCAGAGGAGTGAAGCATAGGGAGTTCTCCACAGTCATGATGATGTAATACACCACTCCAGTCTTCCTCTTAGGGGTATTCCTGTCCTTAGGGTGTACCTTAGGCGTAAATGTGTGTATGGACAGCACCTAACAATGTCAAGGCGCAGCAGGATTGTCCCTCCCAATGTTTTTTAAGATCTCAAAATTCTATCCACCCCTACTGGTACCACTGTGACTGAGTGAGTTAACAGGCACTGTGAATGTGCCACTTGTGTTTTTTCACCACTCGGAGTCACTACTGTGGTGACTGTGGCTCAGTGGAGAGCAGGGTCGTCCTCCAATCAGAGGATCGGCAGTTCAATCCCCGGCTCCGGCAGTCCATGTCGAACCCCAAGTTGCTCCTTGGGCATCGGTGTGTGGATGTTGTATGAATGTTAGTTAGACTTAGAGTCCTGATGTGCAGATGGCGTGAATGGGTGAATGATATGTAATGTAAAAGCGCTTTGAGTGGTCGGAAGACTAGAAAAGCGCTATACAAATACAGTCCATTTACCATTGACTACTGGGCTTTCATTTTAACTCCACACAGTGTTACCGCTGAGGTCTATGCTGAGTTGCCAGGTTTGTGTGTTTTCTGCTGGAAATGGGCAATACGGAAGAGTGAAGGAGCAATATATGAGCAATACCAAACCTGATGATCTGGCAACCAACTGTACTTCTTCACTGTTAGAGAGCTGCTCTACTGCCACTCTGTCGGCAGTTAACTTTTAGATTTTCTGTTACTCAGTGGGAAAGATTACTCAGTGGGTAGGATTACTCATTGGGAAGGATTACCTATTGAGGAGGATTACTCAGTGTAAAGGGTTCTTTCTGACCTGTTGCTTAGGAATACTCCTCTTGACCCGGTTGAGCGTTTTGCGGTTGTACCCCTCCCCACCCAGGTGAACTTTGACAGCTCCAGATTCCAGGGGGTCTGCAATCATTTTGGGGAATATATGTATAGCCTCCTGGAGAGAGGAAAGCAGAACGCAGTCAAAGGTAGAGTACTGATGTCTACAGTCTCTACTTGTTTTAAACCACTACACCAAGGTATTAACTTTAAATCAACATCAACAGACACTTATAACAGAGTGTGATCTGAGAAGTGCCCATAAAACAAACTATAAGGATGTGTAGACTTACCTGGTGCTGAACACTCATGTTGACTCTCCTCAACAACCTCTTCTTCTGGTCACTAAGAAGGCTATCAATTTTCCTCATTGGTGGGAGGTACAACTCATCTGAGGAGTTAAAGTAGAAGAAAACTCATTTACATTGATTTCTGCCACTGCCTATTATCATTAAAGACCTGCAAAGGACAGTACAAGTGTAAGTAGTTTAAGTTCACAAGAAGAAGAAGCCTGTTAGGGAGAATTTGTGCATCTAGTCACACTTCAATGAAATCAATATGATTTGACTTTGACATGTGAAATCATGTGAAATGTCCAGCCAGTTCGAGAGAGGGTGTGGGGTTGTCCTTTTTTTGAGGATTATTGTTTGCTGACAATTCTGTTTTAAATCTGCACGGAAAAACAATACAAGCTGCAAATAAGAAGGGATGCTTTTGGCTTTAGTGAGTGTAAGGACAGTGACAGAGGTCAATGACTGGGAAATGTTTGATAAAACACTGTATAACTTACAACTATGTGGACTGCCATTATTAGCCCACTCGCTCCTGCAGAGTATGTTTACAACCCTACCCACGTTTTTTACTGTGGCCTGCTGATTTTGGCTACACCACACAAGTTAATTCCTCCAGGAAAAATTCAGTCTGACTACGGTGTTTATAGGCTCTATAAAGGGTTATTCAGCTACGTGTATGGTTGCTGCTGTTCTTTTATCACTCTTGTTGCCTTAAACTATGACCACACACAAGACTTTGAAAAAGTGAGAAAAAAACAATCAAAACATGAGATCACAGAGGAAACACAGAAGGTGTGGAGAAGTCTGTGAGACTGAAAGAACTTCCACAAGTGGGTCAAGCATCAGCAACGCTCGGTGAAAGAAATCTCAGAGGTCATCATCCCTGAACAGTTCCTCAGAACCCAGAGCTTGAAGTTTGGATCAGAGAGCACAATCCCAAGAGTGTAGAAGAGTCAGCTAAACTTGAATTGTCAAAGTGCCAAATTCAAAAGAATAAATGAACACCCTGTCTCTAGTAATACTCCTAAAAGTGTGGAAGCTACTCAAGACAAGGTAGTACACGTACAGTTCAGGTACCCCCCATACTGATCATAGTTCAGCCATTAAACCATCTGTCAAGACCATTAAAAGAGATGTAAGATGCTTTTAAGTTGTGAGGCATACAAGAACATCTTGTCCAGCAAGACAAAGCAAGCAAATACTTCTCTGTTCTGTGCCCAGGCCATCTAGGTTAGTTTGTCACATCGAAAAGATAAACATAATTTTACACCAGTGCTTGTTTATGGAGTGTCCAAGGAGCTATCAAATGATCACAAAGGTTTTGTAGTAACCTGTGTTCAAGGTGATGAGAAAATGTAAGCCACTGCAGACTTCTTCTTGACATTTAGCAGCATCTGCCTATTGGTTGCCTATCGAGAACCCAGAGTCCAAAGAGTTCACCGCCTTCATGTCTCCATTTGGCATGTTTAAGTTTACAGCATTGCCTTTTAGCCCTCTTAACGGCTGGGGGACCGTGTGCTAAGTAAGGGTTATGTTAGACGGCAGACTCATGGATGGATACCTTCAGCCACCCAAAAGTTGTCACAGTCCATCTCAGCCTGTTTGGAGCATAGCTTTCCTCAAGATCATTTAACACTGCAGAAATTTCAGAAGACCCTGGAATGAATAGTCTATACCACCCCAGCAACCCCAAGGATCATTGTTATCTTTTTCTTGGTTGTGGGCACTGGTAACTTCTGGATGCCTTGCACCTTCCTTAGATACTACAGCTCCTGATGTGTGAAGGCACAATCACAAGGGTTGAAGGTGAGGCCTTCTGTTTTGAAGAGCTGGATGACCTAATGGACGTGTGCCACGTGGTCCTGCCTAGAGTTGCTGAAGTTGTCCACATTATCTAGATATGAAACAACAAACTCTGGGACTTTCGTTCTCCAAGGGCTTTACCCTGCAAACAGTTTCATCAGGAGTAGACCTGGAAGCCGGGCTGCTACAGGAAGTCAATGGGGAGCAGAGGCCAGTGGAATTCAAAGCACTGAAATACTACTTGCTTGGGAAATACTTTGTTTTGGAGACTGATTACATAATGAATAATGCAAAGGCTGAGGTCAGACAGGCATAATCCCCCAAAAGAGAGAATTATTTTATATAAATATATAAAATAAAAAACGTATTTACTGCTGCAGAGAACTCCTAAGCAGAAACAGAAGATTAGTCATGACAGAAAGGTTATGGGTAAAACTTGTTAGAATGAGCTTGCTTGAATTGAAGTTAAGCCAGAGTTAAGAGGGGTAAACCATAGCAAAGGATAGGGTAGGGCTCAAGATAGACCGCAGACAAGGATAGGGGGGTCTCGATAGACCGCAGTAAAGTCTGGTGGGATCTTGACAGATCACGGAATGGATAGCGGGGGTCTCGACAGACCACAGGAAAGGATAGGTGGGGGTCATGTTAGACTTCAGAACAGAACAGTTGTGGTTCAAGTTAGAAGGCAGCACAGGACAGTTGTGGGTCATGTCAGACCACAGCACAGGATAGTTGTGGGTCATGTTCGACCGCAGAACAGGATAGCGGGGTAGAGTAAGACCAGAGAGAGACCTGAAGAGTCCCCGGAAACCGGATAAAAGACTCATTTAAATTTTAGTTTTTACCATGGAATGAGAATACGGTCCTGTTAGACCAGAAATTGAGAAAAGCGGTCCTTCTTGACCAGGTCATGTTAGACCAGGAAAAGAGAAAATTGGGGTCACTGAGACCAGGTCACTGCCGACCAGGAAATTAGGAATTGGGTCCTTGGGACCGGAAAATTTGAAATTGTGTCCTCAGGACCGGGTCACATTCCGACTGGGAAATGAGAAACGGTCACATTAGACCTGGGGAATGGAAAACGGTCACGTTAGACTAGGTAAATGAGAAAAAGTCACTTTATACCGGGAGATTGAGAAACGTTCTGTTACGTCCAGCAAATTGAGAACATGGACACGATAGACCAGAGAATAGTCTGACTCAATGAACAGAGTGCAATGGCATCATACAGTGAATAAGAGAATATCCACTTAAACAATAGAATGCAAGAAGTAGCTTTAGTAATAATATAAGGAACATTAGGCCTGACGAAGATAATGGTATCCCATGCTATTGGACAAATTAAATGACATGCCAATATTGCAAGACACTACCTGAAAGTGACACCACCACCAGTTATATGCATGACTTACCAGGTCTTATTTCAAGGCTTTGCTGATGTTTAATGGAGGTGAAGGCAGAGGATAACCAACGTCCCATTTGTCTCAAGGATGTAGATGAGATGCCTTGGTTTGTGGCTGAAAAAGCAACCCCTATTCTTAAAGAATGCCCTGACTAATGCTGAGGTGATAAATTACTTTTGGTGAGGATCACCTCTAATTGATAGTTAAACCAGGATTTAGATAAAGGAAGATTACCTGGGGAATGAAATAAGGCGAAGTGGAGCAAGTATGGGCCTTAGACGTAGGTAGTTAATCATGAATTTAAAAGGAGCAAAAGAGAGTCTGTACGAACCACAAACAGAGCATGCACCTCTGCATTTCCCCAGTGTTTAAGACGTAACATATAATGCCCAGGATGAAAGGCCAGATCGGAAAATGTCTCTATTTTGGTTGAAGGATTTCGAAGAGGATATAAATTCACCACAACTGAGCTCGCATAGACGGCTAATATAAAAACAGAATCAAACAGCGCATCAATGTAAGGGGAAAAAACGCCTGCTCTAGTTCTGTCAGTATCATATGCAATTAAAGAGTAATAGGCTGTCTGCTATTGATAACTGGGGAGAAGCTTTAGCACACTTTTAAGCAGTAACTTTAATGCCAAATTAGCAAACAAACTTGATGAAGAGGATCGTACCATCTAATAATAATATGCCGACAATAAAACCCGAAAATAGGTAGGTTTAAAATGCAACCATCAATGCAGTAGCAAACAAAGGCAGTTAAAGAGGCAATCCAACAGAACCAAAACAAAGCAAAAGCACTCCAAGCAAATCGTAACGTTTTACCGTGGAAACTGCAAAACCCTTAAGCTTATACATCTAACCTTGAGGCTTTGATTTAGGAAAGCATCAGGTTCTGACCAGGGGAAACTAATACCGATACTGCTGGCCTCTGGAAAGATGCTCCGGAAAGTCTGGAATGTAAAACGGGAAAGTGAATCAGCTTTTGTGTTACCTACACATGACGGGCTGATAATAAAGTTATGTGTGATGGCTGACCACGCCGTGTTTCTCATAAAAGGCATGATGTCTTTGGAAAAGAAGCGCCCTCCGTTGATGATAACGATACAACTTAATATTGCACAGACAGAGATCAAACTGTGCAAAGACAGGCCAGTGACTAGCAAACCACTGGCCTTGATAGAACCCCCCAAAACCCACAGATGGCGCGGCATCCGTGTAGAAATGACTCAGAGGAACTCATCAGCTCGTTGTAAAAGAAACGCAGGTCAAAGCAGCACCCATCAACAAGATAGATGAAATAGCATAATGGACACAGAAGACACCATGTCCAGCGAGCGTGAGATGAAAGAGAGCCCCTGAGAGATGACTTGCCTGCCGAATTTCAGATGGCCAAGGAGGGAGTAAAGCTTTGTTTATACTCGCGCTTGCGCCGCAGTGCGACGTCCAAGCATTAACGGAGCCGTTTAAACTCGATGTCCTGATAATCTCCCCAAAACGCCAGAGCGCATACGAGCAAATTACCTGTGAGAACAGGTGTAACCCATAGAAAGCCCATAGACTGTAGGTGTAACCGACAAAAGCAATAAACCAACCTCCACAATGCTGAGGAGTGATTGTAATTATCTGTAAGCTCATATCTCATATTCATGGAGTTTGTTCATGGCATTTTTTTTTCAAAACAACGTTTGTACAAGCCCTGTAAAAACACGTCAAGTAATAAATGCATTTTAAAGAAACAAAGGTGTACTATCCTGTAATCTATAGACTTTAAGACTTTAAGACTCCTGTTTCTAAAGCATTTAAAAGTGAATTGGCTTTCTTTCTATAATACCCAGACATTTTTATATTGTATTATTAGTAAACTATTTGTGACAGTCACTTGATCTAGCACGCGACCACTGCGGGCCTACGAGCACCACGCGTCGGCCGTGAGTACCTCATCATCTGGCGCGCATGCGCTGGCTTCACTACGGCGAGTGTAAACTAATCTTAACTGCTGCTTAGTTTAGCTGTAGTTTAGCTGTAGTGTTTCCAGGTATTGAAGGCGAGCATCGATGGTGTGGATTGAGCTATCCCGTGGGTGGAGATGACCACCCTGCATTCCACCCTTACTTCGTTTTCGCCTGCGGAGCTTTGGATGAGCCTGATATTCCAGTCCTTTACGCACCGCGCGGTTGCCAGGGAGGATCGGCTGGATCAAGGCTAACTGTTAGACTTACTGCTCGCGGAGCAGGGAGAGAGGAAGGACTGGTGCTGGTAACCCACTATCTTCTAGCTGAGCCAGAGGCTTCCTGCTCGTCTGAGGAGCCACTGCACAGCGCTGCCGACTTCTCCTGCGCCGGCCACTGGCAGGCTGAATGCCAGCTCCGGCTGAACATTGATATTAGGTCCCCACTTGGATCCAACATCGTCTCAGTTACCAACAACAAGATGTAGAAAAGGGTAAGGAAAAAGCATCCATTCACATCTGATCGTGCTGAAGTGACAACTGACAGCAGCAGAGAAGAGAACATTTTAAAAGTTTGAGAGCAACGATGTGATTGTCTTAAGGAAACCGTGGAAGACTCTGGTTGGGTAACTTTAAGTGAAACCCACAATCATCTGATAGAGTAGTCATGGGGAGAGAGTGACTGGGATTATGAATGACAAGGAGTGTAAAGATAGTATTCCTGACTGAATTTACGCTAAACTTCATAAAATGCCAATATGCAGATTGCTGGTTGGTGACAGCTGTCTCTTTGATGGTATGCTAACTGCTGCTAACACATTAGCAATGTACATTACTTTCCTAGGTTACGCACCTATCATCCTCCTCAAGCAAAAGATTGCTGTGGCATTCAAGGCAATCATACTTCCTGAATGAACCATGTTTGAGGAGCAAAGGGGGATTATGTGGGGTTTTTTTTCTAGAAGCAGCACAATTAATAGATATTGGATATTGTTATTGCTTATTGATTTGTGAAGCAAAAAGTATGATGTGCGCGTTTAGGCCTCCAGGTCGTCCATCAATTCCTGATAATGGACACCTCGTTGGGCATTGTGTGACCTGCGCTTTTCAAATGAATCTGCACTTACAATTCTAAAATATCAATTTCCAGACTTCATCTTCACTGTGACTGTAGTCAAAGTTCAGGAATGAATAATACATTCAACAACCCAAAACTCTACAGCATGCCTGAAAATGCAATCAGCTTTGCAAAAAACACTCGTAAGTGTGGTGATCTGGTGTTACACTGACAACAGTGAAAAGGCCACTCTATCTCTTGACGAGCCAGCGCTTTTCTCAGCTCATTCACACTTTCACTTAAGCCTTTTACTGTGTTCCTCCATCTGGGTGCTCACCATCAGTGTCTTCCAGTGCTTGGATCATGTCAGGGTCTAGTGCTGTACTGACCAGCATCTCCACATAGCTCCTGAAGATCTCCCTCATGGCTCGGCTGTTAACTCCAGCCCGCACCGGTCCTACAACACAAGAAGTCACCCTGAGTGCCTGAACACAGCAGACACTATCCTAGGGAGATTTATTAATATGTGATTAACCAATATGTGTGAACCATGCTCTCACACACACACACAGAACAGCTGACCTTCGTCATCGCTGGGCCGGGAGGAGTCAGACTCAGAGGAAGAGGATGGCACCTCCTTCAGCCATTTCTTCCTCTTCTTGGGAGGAGGCTCTGCCTTATCCTTTGATGTCTTGGCTCTGGACTGACAATCCATTTTCTTCTCTCCTCCTCTCTTCTCCTCCTTCAACCTTGCAAACTCCACTGTGCCATCTCTCCTCTCTCCCTCCTCTATCACCTGTTTCTCTTTCTCATGACCCCTTTGTCTCTCTTTCTCTTTTTCCCTCTCTCTTCCTTCCTTCTCTTTCTGCTCTCTTTCTTTCTCCTTCTCTCTCTCCTTCTGCTCTTTCTCCTTCTCCCTCTGCTCCCTCTCCTGTTTCTCCCTTTCTCTCCACTCCCTTTCTCTCTTTTCTCTCTCTTTATCTGTTATCTCCCTCTCTTTTTGCTGTTTCTCCTGCCTCTCTCTTTCACTTTGCTCCCTATCCCTCTTCCCCCTTTCTTTCTGCTCTCTCTCCTGTATCTCTTTTTCTTTTTGCGCTCTCTCCTGTCTCTCCCTTTCTGCCCTCTCCCTATCCTGTTTCTCCTTCTCTCTCTGCTCCCTATTCCTTCTATCCCTCTCTTTCAGCTCTCTCTCCTTTCTCTCTCTCTCATACTCTCTTCTCTCCCTTTCTTTTCTATCTTTCTCTCTTTTCTCCCTTTTTTCACTCTCCCTCGCCTTCTCCAGCTCCATTTCTTTCTCCTTCTCCGTACGTTCCCTCTCCTTTTGCTCTCTGTCCTCTCTTTCCCTCTCAGTGTTCTCTTTCCTTTCTCTCTCTTTCTGCTCCCTCTCCTGTTTCTCCTTCTCTTTTTGTTCTCTCTCCCCTTTATCTCTCCTCTCTCTTTCCCTATGTTCTTTTTCCACTTTCTCCCTGTGCTCCCTCTCTCTTTGTTCTTTTTCTCTTTCCCTCTGCTCCTTCATCTCTCTATCTTTCTGTCTCTCCTTGTCGTCTCTTTCCACTCGAGGTGGGGTTTGATTGTGAATGGAGGGTAGCTGTTTGGGAAGTGACTGGCGTCTGTCAATTGGTAGATGCATGAAGAAAAACACAGAGTGAATTAAGCTGTCTTAAGAGTTATTTAATTGACAGGCCTTTAACATTTTTTGACAAAGGTTTCACTGAATTTGCTTCAGATCTATGTTTTTATGTAGCATGAGCTCTGATTTTTGTATTACTTTCCAGTTTGTGTCAGTTCATCTTCCCAACCTCTGAATGAAAATCAGAAACATTTGACAAGAAATCAAATTCATCTCCTTACCTCAGAGTGAGACCAGCTCTATGCCAGGGCTTCCGAGAACACACTCTAACATAATCTTTTTTGTTGACGTTCTCCAAGAACTTCACATACAAACGCTGGTAGCGCATTTTGGCATCACCAAAGTAACCCAGATACTGAGGGAAGAGAAATTAAGAATAACCATTGAGTGAACAGTAATGTTCTCCACAAAAATAATCAAATTACTTACAGAGGATATTAATAAGGATCAATCAAACTAGGTACTCTAAAATGTCCCAGATTGCAGTGAAAGTGAATTGTCTGAATTCAGGAGTTGGAATAAAATATGTGATGCTATAAATGGCCTATAAGCAGGGACAAATCAAATATTAGTGTGTACATTTTACTGTAGACAGGGCACTCACTGCATTTGAGGAAGTACTTTTGATTTCACTCTTGAAGGAACGCTTAACCATTTTCCCATTAAGGGTTTTCCTCTTTACTATAACAGCGGATCAGAGTGCACTGACACCAATCGGTTTAGTGGTTAATGAAATAATTTAATACATGGATTAGTTACAAACCGTCCTTGAGTTAAAACAAACTCCAACTTATGTGTCATCAGTCTGTCCTTGTCCGAGAGCATTCTATATAAAGACAGTGTTCATCTTTGTTTATTACTGCTGCTCTACTTGTCTACTTGTGTTTCAGATTCAGAGCAGGGAAAAACAATGTTTGTTGCTGTATTGGTATTTATTTGCCCTGCACTATGCCCCACTGATAGGAATGTTGGCCAAAACTTCTATGGACTACATTTTCTGGGGGAGAGAAAGTTTAGAAATACAAATTCTCCTGCTCAAAACAGATAATGCCCTTAAGCACAAATTTGCCGTTGTTATAAGATATTTGAATAAGTATGTCCTCAGTTGTGAATGTTGTTCTGTCATTATTTCTGTATAAGACCTATATCAGCAAATGAAAATTGTCTTTCAACGGAAAAGAGATAATTTGTCTGCAGCCAGCACTATCTAGAATCAAAAGAGAAAGAAGATATGGAAACTGAAAAAAGGAAATCAGAAGAGATATTACAAACACATATATTATAATATCATTAGTGTTGTCAAACATCCTTTACTTTGATGCTACTCCGTGTAAGTATGGATAGATATGGGCAGCAATTTAGAGCTCTGGGATCTATTGGAATAATTGCTATATTTGTTCAATATATGTATTTTATTGTTAGTTTAGACCTGTTTTCTAATATAAAAATATAATTTATATCAAACATCAGCCTAGCAGTGGACATTATAAAAGTATATACTTAATGATGCAATTAAATTAAACAAAGCAATTATAACATGAAGGTTGATATTTCCTGTGCAGGTTCAAGAGCTCTTAATCAGTCTGAACCTTCTGCAGGCAGGTAGGGCTCACACCCTCATTTCTCTGTAGTGCCTTTTTGGACAGCTTAACAACACAGACAGCTTGCCCCAAACAAGGTCTGACATCACTGACTTGTTTTGAACCGATAAAGAGTTAACACTAGCAGATTTCTGCCCATTGTTATGTAGTATTGATTGAATCTTTGGGAGAAGTGGGTTAAACGTATGTCCGATGGAAAAACTCACGTTACTGGTTGCACAGAACTGCCTTTGACCATCTTTGATCTCTGGGCTGAATTTCTGGAGCAAGGCTTTCTGCACCCTCCAGATGGGTGGGGGCTCCCGGCCTGTCTGCAAGGCCATCTGGTGACACAAACAATCACAGTATACCGTAATGTAAAGGTATTTAACACTATACATACTTCCTGGGAGCTGTGAGGGGACCTCACCTTAAGCGTCCCGATGTCCTCTGTTCGAACCACAAACTCGTCCCGTTCACGGAAGATTCCCTCTCCTCCACTCTCACTGTCCTCCTCTTCACTCTCCCCAGCTATGGCAGCATCAGCCTGCTTCTTTGCCAGGTGGAGGGAGGTAAGACGCTGAGATGTTGGGGCCTCTTCCGGGGTTGGAGGTGATGGTGGCGGAGAGGATGTTGAAGTGGGTGACGAAGAGGTGAGTGAGGAGGGGGAAGGCTGCTCAGCTTCGGGTTCCTGGTCCAGATCAGAGGATGATGGGGGAGGTGTGGTGGATGGAGGGGGAATGGACTGACCCAGGGGAAGGTTGGAGAGGGGTGAGGATGGGATAGCCGGAGGGGATGTTGATGGGGGAGGGGAGGTACTAGTTGGAGCCGGTTGGTAGGAGGACTGCTGCTGCTCAAAAGGAGGATAGGTTTGAATGGCCTCTTCCTCCTCCTGCTGGATTTGCAGTTGGGAGGGTATGGAGAGACTCAGGGGAGGCAGGGGCGAGGGTGAAGAGTATCTGGGTGGAGTGGAGGGGGAGATGGACGATGATGGGGATGGAGGGGCAGGAGCAAGCACAGGTCCTGATGGAGAATCTGAAAAAAAAAGGGTGGGGGTGAGAAATGTTATCCTGAAGCTGCAATTCCAATAGCCCTGCACTGTAAACTTTGGGGGGGAGGGGGCATGAAATCACCAACTGCTTCCTTTCACCTGTCAGCCAGGAGACTCGCCGGGAGGCAGTAACAAGCTCATTAAATCACTTCCACCCCTGCTTGGTGCGAAATCTACCAGTAACAATGACACAGTCTTTCACTTGTCTCCCACCCACCCATCATCATTTGATTTATGTCATTTAAGTATTCAAGTCAAGAATGATCTTTCCAGAATTTATATCATTTTTGAGTAGGGGAGAAGATTTGAAGAAAGCTAAAGTGGCAGACAGTAAAAAGCAGACAGAACTAACACATACATTACCTTCAATTTGAGGGACCTCCAACATCTGCATTCTAGACATCCTTTCCTCTTCCTCCTCCTCCTGCTCTTCCAGGGCTCCCTGCTGCAGATTATGTAGATCTCTCATTTGTTCTTCATTGTCTGCATAGTGCCCACCTCCCTCCTTCTCCTCTTCTCCTCCTTGCTTAACCTCCCTCTCATCCACTTTTTCTCCATTTGACTGTGAGGAGACCGATTTTTGCTCCTCCTGCATGTGATCCTGTGTGTAAGTGAGCACCTCCTCTTTTCCATCCTCCATACTGGGGATGAGGGGAGGCATGGCAGGGAGCAGAGGGCTGAGTGACGGCTCTTGTGGGGTAGGGGGAGACAGGTTGGGTGGGGCCTTGGCCATGGCAGAAGCCATTGCAGCAGCTAATGAGTGTGGGGTGTCATAAAGGGCAGAGATGGCAGATGAGATGCTTTTCTGCAGGTCCTGGTTTTTACTAACCGAGTCCTCCTCATCAGAGGAGAAGGAGGGCAGCGTCTCCAGGTTTCCTTTTAGCTCATCGTCCAGTGGCTTGCAGGGACTCGGGCAGCTGCTGAGAGCCAGGTCTGCCACATCGCCCTGCCCTCCCTCGCTGAATGTTCGCGGACGCTGTGGAGGAGTTGGTTGTAGGGGTGGGAGGGGTGGTGATAAGGGCCTGATCCCTCCCTTCATAGAGGAACAGGGGTTTAGGGAATCATGCTCACCTCCATCATGTCCCAGTTCAAGGCCTGTCTGTTTTTTGCCTGTCTTCAGGAAGTCCAAAAACGAGGCCATGAAGCCAGGTTTGAAGTCGAAAGCCTTCTCATCAGCCTGCAAAAGGCAAAAGAGCATAATCTCAGCTTTATGATGTTGCCACTGCTTGTCCACTGCACTGGCAAGGTTTATCAGTTAGCTGTAATCCTCTGTACACTGCAAAATGACTAGTTGACAGTTTCAACTTGTAATTTGGTCTCATGTTGGCTCAAAAAGACTCATCGGTCTTTAAAGCAGCATTCATTGATTTTTTTGGACCACAACATGGCAGCGGAGCAAAGCGGTTTTCATAACTTTATCACCTTATAAAGTTATGGAGAACATGAGGGCATACAGTTGCCAGCAGACACAAAGCATGAATGAAAGACAAATAAGTGTATATCCCATCAACTTTAAGCTCTGGTTTAGTCTTCACAAACTCCTAGAAAAATGCAGGAAACTCAGCTGATTTGTGGTGAGAGTGAACAGAAACAGTTGCAAATAAAATTCAAAACAAAGAGCTGAAAGACGGAGCTGAGGGGAACATCCTATTTATTTAAATTGTGAGATCATAGTGAAAAGTCTAACATGATGTAATCAAACATCTAAATTCTAAAAATATTCAGTTTACTTTCACATAAGAAAACACATTTTGGGCTGGATTCATGATACATTCATGATAAGCAATTATCAAAACAGTTGCTGGTTTTGTTTCTGTTGAAAAATTGATTAACTGATTAACTTATTGATGAACTGGTATAGTAGTATCAGCTGTGAATGCTTTACAAGTCAAATCTCATCCAAATGGCAGATTTCTTTTGGAATTGAATATAAATACACTGTGCAATATAAACACTTTATATTTCCTACCTCTTATGTGGCATTGTGTGCATCCACTACTCATTCTGGTTATATTGTATTTTTAGATTATTTTTATTTTTTTTACGGCTTACTTATTTATTAAACATTTACTGATTTATTATTTATTGTACTTTTTCTTTCTACTGATTTCTTCGTTGAACTATCCACTTTGCTGCTGTAATCCTGAAAATGTCCCCACTGTGGGACTATTATTTTAGGTACATCAAATTATCTTTATCTATCTTTCTGTCTGAAAGAAGTCATAAGATAACATATAACAGATAACTACTTTTGGGTGATTGCTCAATAAAAAAATACTACATTTTACTAGTGATCTGTTTTTTTCTGCAAAATCATTTTAAATTTTAAAGTTAACTTTATTTGAGTGTAATTTTGAACATGTGAAATATAAGGAAAGACCAAATTGACAAGCAGACGCTGAAGATGCATGAAAAGTGATTGCAAACAAAATCATTGAATGTTTTTTTGCACTACCGAGTGCGAGAAATTCATATATTGATTCAGCTAACGTATTTTTCATCATGACCAATGCTATATTGTACCGTCATTCTAAAACATGGCGTGTTCACCTCAACTCTTGACAACCTAAAGAAACCTTTGAAGCTCTCTTATATTTAAGAGCATCTTTACCTTAAATGTGTGAGATGGAATAAATATTAAATAATACATTTTACTTACTTTCTAAGCTCTAAAATGACATTTTAAGCGGTTTAATAAATACAGGTCCTGGACACTTGGCTATAGGTAATGAAGCTTAACAGACAGCAGGTGGCAGCAAGAGTTCTGTACTGAAAAATGTAGTAACCGTGGCAACAGCTGCCCTGGTAACAGCCATCTCTCTCCTCTCTCTTTTGTCAGTCAGAAAGAGCTGGCTGTCAGTCAACTATAACCACCTTCTCTCCAAACCTCAAATCACAAAAACGTGATTTATAATTCAAATATTATTTTAGTTCCACTGGAGACGACACCACTCAAACATTTTACATTCAGTTTGAACACATACATGGCCATGATGCTACCTTTTTACACATTACGTATTGGCATAAGTAACTGTAGGCACCTGTGGTATAAAGAAGGTAAAATAATGTGCTCCTCTCTCTACCAGAGGCTGGAGTTTGAATGGATCAGGTATGAATTAAATATGAAGCTCCTGGCTTCGCTCATTTTTGTAGAGGGTGTGAGGCAACTTACTGAGCAGGAGAGCTTCTGCATAGCAGCCCAGTCTTCAGGATTCAGTGGATCGTCAATGTCTTTCTTCCACGCCATCTGTGTTAACGTCAGAGAAAACTGCTTTCAAAAATCTTTAGAGAGCTTCTTAAGTATAAAGTTTACTTTTTCTTTACATGAGCAACAGTGTGATGTGTGTGTTTATGGTAGGGTTGTTTAAAATCAGGGACACATTTATCTATCTAGATGATACTTAAGAGGAAGAGTGTTCATAAAGTGTCACTTTGTCTCTTTATTATTTCATTGTTAATAACCTCTGTAGATGTCCCATCATTTGTTCTGCCCCCGTATTATATTTTACTCTAAAAAAGGAGTTTGAACTTGATACTTAGAATAACTTTAATGTTTTTACCTAGATTCATCAGTAAGAACAGTGTAGAAACTCAAGCCTTTTTCTAGTTTGTCTTGTAAAGTTTAACAAACAAAAAATAATGACAAAAAAATCATCAGCAGACCCAAGGGATGCTCTGCACTGTCTGGACTGCACTTGCCTTAAGGTTCTTAAAGGAACACTTCACCCACAAAATGACCATTTGTATATCAATTACTTACCCCCTGTTACCTTGAATTCTTGAAGTAAACAGAAAAACTATATGAAAACATGCATTAACAAAGTCTCACACAACTTGTGCAGTATAATCCAAGCCTCTACTTCTTCTTCCAAAACACACGCATCTTCACAAAAACGTGACTGTTTTATTCATCAAAAAAGTATTTGTGTTTTTTGATTATTGAAGTTATATAATTTCTAGAATTCAAGGTAGAACTGGTTTAATAATTGATGTACACATGGTCATTTTGTGGGTGAATCATTCCTTAACACATGCTCAGTCGAAATTACGTCTTGTTATTGACTTAGCCAGTCAAGGCCATTTCAATGTTTGGCCCTTTAAAACTCCTTGGTTGCCATGGCTGCACTATATTGAGACTCACTGGCCTGCTGCATTGTTCTGAAATTGCGGAGCTAGATTTTAAAGGGGTTAGTCCTTAAAGCTGACTCAGCATTTTAACATCAGTCCCCGGTAATGTCCCCTAATGTTCTGGAAAACAGAGGCGGCATTATGAGAGGATAACTGTTCAAATACTTACAAACTCAACTGCATATCAGCTTGACTTGATTTGAAAATCTAAGGTATCACTTCACAGTCAAAATACTGCAGATGCCTTATACCACACTGTTGCTGAGGCAACTAGATTTAATTTCCCTCTAACATGAGATACAGTTGAAGCTGCCATGCATTGGTCTTGGCAGCCCTTCGTAATATCGACCAATCCTTTTCCCTCACACCCTGACATCAAGAAGTGACAGACCTCAACAAATAGTATGATGGAAGCCGCCAACATGATTCTACTTGATTTCAAGGATAGAATGATTTAGGATTTTTGATTAACCAATTATTCTGAAATAACATTTGCAAATATAAGTTCTTGGGAGCATAAGTCAAAACTAATTAAAGGAAGCAGAATCTTGGCTGGTAAATAAAGCAATCATTGGCGTATATACTATGGATTACTTAAAAAAATACATCGAAATCCTCTTTTAAGTTAATATCAGGTGACTGCTCTCCCAAAAACTTTTGTCTCCAAATCCCCTTTTGTAAAAAAATGAATCCAATGTTGAAATAATCAAATGTTTTAGCCTTGGATTCCTCCTCAAATAAGATTTATTTGCAAGATATTTGTCATTATGTTTTCCCCCTGTGAAAAAGACACCCCCCTCTTGTGTGTAATTTAACACAAGAGGGGAAATGAGAAAACTCTCAGCTTTGGTCACACATCACAGAGTGCCATTTCATTCAAATTTGCATGGTAGAATCAGCATTGAATTCTTATAGGTGCTCATGATCGTTTAAACCATTAAATATTTCAGTACATGGTTATGGTAAATGGACTGTACTTGTAAAGTGCTTTTCTAGTCTTCCGACCACTCAAAGAGCTTTAACACTACATGTCATCATTCACCCATTCATACGCTGATGACAGGGGCTACCATGCAAGGTACCACCTGCACATCAGGACTCTAACTTACATTCATACAACATCCACAAACCCATGGCACAGCCTTAGGGAGCAATTTGGGGTTAAGCGTCTTTCCCAAGGACACATTGACGTGGACTGCCGGAGCCGGGGATCAAACCGCCTATCCTTTGATTGGAGGACGACCCTGCTCTACCACTGAGCCACAGTCGCCCCTTAGCATTGCATTGATTACAACTAAATTTACACTTCAAATAGATTTGAACATTCCCAACAAAGACAAGTTCAGAATTTATCAGAGAGAAAACCATAGAAGAGCTTTGCCAGTAGAACTAATGAGTAGACAGAACTTCTATTTGGGGTTTTCAAGTGTGCCATTTACCTCTACAGCTTTTTGCTGATGCTTCATCATCCTGTCTTGAGTCTGGTTCTCCTCATTTCTGCTGATGTCCATGGCGGCACTGGGTCCAGGACTCAGTCCCAGAGATGGTGCCGACCCCACAGATCCGTCAGACAGAACTGGCTCAGTGCTGGACAGTGAGTCTGTCCTCAACAAGGATTCTGATGCAGGCATGGTGGGAACGGGTAGTTTGATCTGGTGACAGACACGTTGGATGGAAGGGTTGGGTTAGATAAAACATACCTTTGTTTTGTTGAAATGACTGTAGCTTGGCTACCTAGGATATCTACAAGATAAGAAAGTAATACTGGTTGTTAAACCCTTGAGGGGTTGGTTTCATAGCGATATATTACACTATTCTATAATGGTCAGCATGATTTGTCCTGTTTTGCTTTTAGACTAATCTCATTTGTGTCAGGCCGAAACTGGCAGAGGGACACGTATCGCACACTGTGGTGAAAAACGTATCAAGAAGTATTATGGGCAGACTCTTAAGCATAAGAAGGAATTGCTGCCTCGATTGGTTAATTTGTGTTTGTTATTTTCGGATTTTGATGAATCGGAACTAGCCCTTTAAAACATCAAAGTCACACAATATGACAAACAAACTAACGTCTGAGGCAGGGGTAGACTAGCAACTCCTGTGTGCTGCAAGGTCAAATGACTGTTTGTGTCAAAGAGGTCTGGTGGCTTTGAAGAGAGCACAGACAATGGCTTTAGTACACTCAAATTGATATTGATTTTTTACGTTTTGCTGCTGCTGCCCATGGGCATCCGTAGCTCCTGTGCAGGTGCTCCTGTCTGTTTCTCCAAACTTTGGGCGTGCAGACCATCATCTACTGTAGGTAATACACCCACTATATAAGTACCTCATACAACCCCACTTCAAAAAATGAACTATCCCTTTAATGCGCACAGCAAATAATCAAAACACTGAAGCTAAATAAAATAACCACAACTCAAGTTTACCAGATAAATGCATACACACACACAACATAATATTTACCTTTTGTATTTCTATGTGTCATAAGCTGTGAGTTATTCAATTGGAACTTCTATTCTTCTACTCAGTGCAGGTAGGAAGATAACTAATGTCCTACTCCAAGCTAGGACCATTTCAGCCCATTCAAACTTTAAGGCATGACTATGATTTTGACAGACACAGATTATATGGTCTTTTCATGATTACCTTGATAGGTCTGATTGGATCTTGTAGCAGCTGCTGAGATGGTTGCTGTTGTTGTTGATGATGATGCCGTTGGTGTTGCTGCTGTTGATGCGGTTGGTGGGGAGGACAGGAAACATGCTGCTGATGGTGCAGGTGATGCTGTTGTTGTGTTGCTTGGTGGTGCTCTGCCTGCTGTCGGGGATGGTTGTGTGGATGCTGTTGGAGATGCTGCTGTGTGCCAAACTGTTGCTGCTGCTGATGATATGGGAGGCTTTGAACGTTGTTCATATCCTGATGCATTTCAACATGCACTTCCTCCCTCCTGCCTCGCCCTCGACCCCGCCCCCGACCTCTCTTACTTTCTCCAGCTACTGATCCCATCAGCCCCCTGCAGTAAGGAGGCTCTGGAAGAGGACGAATGCGTGGTCTACCTCGTGGGCGAGGAGGGCCTTCACGTTTTGGTTTAGTAGGTTTCCTGCCTCTTTTTTTAGGTCCATCATGGGGGAGGAGTTGTGGAGGATGTCCAAGGGAGGCATAGCTGGAGGGCTGGCAGAAGTCCATGTCACCTATCAGTGGACTGAGTGCACTTACACCTGATGCGCCACCAGCCTTCCTACAACTAGACACCAAGTCAGGGAGCAGGTCAGGAAGGCGTCGACTGTTTAGGCGAATATCAGCTGGAACATCAGCTTTATCCTCGTCGTCTTCAAATTCGTACTCCTGCGCATAGCTTTTCTTTGTTTGTGGTTGTGGCTCACGTCGCTGTTTGAGCAAGTGAAACGAGCTGGTCTTCAGCAGTTTCTTGGGTCTAGAGGCACAGAATATAGGTGAGGTCAGACCGGTAGTACTTGAACTTCCACCCACTCCTACAACTCCCATCATCTTGTTTACTGAGCCATCCCCTTGAACTGTTGAACTCAAACCCATAGTGGGTGTTTGGGATTGGATGAGGCCTAGCTGGTCAGTATTCACAGTAGAGGGAAGCTCGTGGGCCTTCATAGAGTCAAGTTCTAAGTGTAGACTGCCATTCCCTGTTCCTGGAAGGCTGTGGCAATACCGTCCATAGCCTTGATCACTGTGATGACCAACCATATCATAGCCCTCTCCAGCACTTCCTGTTTTTAAGGCCTCCATACCCTCTTGCCCTTGCCCATGGCCCTGGGTAAGGCTTTCTTGAGCATCCTGTCCTGGCCCAGAATCCTCAGCACAGCTTGATTTGTAATCAGCTGAACAAAACATGTCCTCCATCTCAGGAAAGAAAGAGCGGTCTTCATCGTTCAAGAGAGTGTCTGGAAAGCAGATGGATGTTAGAGGTGCAAACCGCTGCTGTTGCTGCTGAACTTGATTCAGTCCTCCTTTACCCACAGGGCTCACTGTGTCAAACTGGTGCTGTTTGAGCTGGTCTAGGTGGGAGTGTGACAGACTTTCAGGCTCTATTTGTTGGCGCTGCTGCTGTTGTTGCGGAGTTCCCATATTTACTGTCATTCGGTGGGAGTGGGGGTGAGCTAAAAGAGAGTGTGCCATCTGATGGTGAGAGTGTGCTTGCTGCTGATGGAGGGCATGGGAGTGGGCATGGGCCTGAGGCTGGTTGAGGTGGTGAAGGTGTGAGGGGGTGGACAAGCCCAAATCGGGTTCAGAGAGAAAGTCATGGAGATCTGAGGCCGTTTGTTGGGTATGGTGGTTGGGTGTAAGTCTGTGCTGCTGTCCATGTCTGTCTCCACCACCTCCCTCCCCTCCTGTTACAGTCACTCCAACTCCTGTTCTGTCCAGAGTTCCTCCACCACCTCTACTGTTAGTCCGGGAAAGAGATTGGTCTAGCATGTCTAGTGGAGACACTGAGTTCAGACTGGTTTGGGATTTATCTCTTTGCTGGGCTCCAAGGCTGTAGTGTGTATCTATACCCTGGTTCTGGATTTGGAGTTGCAACTGTGAGGACTGGCTCTGTGGATGGGATTCCACTCGAGCAGGCCCTGCTCCTCCAGCTGAACCCATCATGGCCTGCTGGCTTAAAGGATGCTGCTGTTGCTGCTGCTGCTGTGGAGTGGCTTGCTGGGGGTCCATCTTAGGGTGAGTTGTATGAGAAAGGACAGATTGGAGCATGTGAGTTTGCTGGGGAGGGTCTGGCGGTGAATCTATCAGGGAGAGAGGGACCTGGCTTTGTCGAGCCTGCTGCACATCTGATGTGTTACACAAGTAGGCATGTTCATTTGCATCTGAAGGCTTCTTCAGCTCCATGTGAGGGTGGCAGTGAGAGTGGGAATGAGGATGACCATGCTGAGTATGTTGCGAGTGCTGTGTGTGTTGAGTGTGCAGAGAGATTTGGGGATGCTGAGAGTGTTGCTGAGAGTGTGATGACACATGTGAGGTGTGACGGGAGTGCTGTGTGTAGGGATCCCCTCTTCCATAATGGACCACAGGGCCCAAGGAGTCATGTTGTTGTTGATGGGAGTGGGTAGTATTGGAGTGGGAAAGAGAGTCAGTGACCCCTCCTAACCCTCCAACGTTGGACTTTGATATGGTCAACTCTGATTTGGCCTGTTGCTGTTTCTTCTGTGATGCTTCCAGCTGACTGTTTAAGCCACTTGCAACATCATCAGTTGCCGTTCCAGGACCTGAACTGCTGGTGATGTTATTAGTACGAATGACACTCTGAAGGTGGTAGCGCTCTTCTGAGATCTTATTAATGTCATAGGTCAACCCCTTGCCTTTCCCATCTCTAGCTTGTGGAAGCGGCAGTGGTAGTTGCTGAGGAGGTGGGTGATGTTGGGTAGCATGGGGAGTTGAACTCTGGGCATGTAGTAAGTGGTGGATGAGGAAATCGTCATCATCCTCTTCCTCATTTGGGGATTGTTGAACTCCCAACATGTTGGTGTCCGTTTTTGGCTTTGGTGGTGTTGTGTGGTAGGACTGGCTCTGCACTTGCCGTGTATCAGGGTAAACTTGGGGTGAGGACATAAAAGCAGGTGAGTGAATGGAGGACAAGTATTTGGTAGCCCCTGGGCCTCCAGGGGACTGAGCAGGGCGAGCAGAAGAAGGAGAGTGCAATCCAGGGCGAATGATAGTAGAATTGCTGGAGGGCGAGGGGCAAGACTCAGGAAGGTGGTAAGAGCTGCTGCTTCCATTACGAACACTAGCAGCCCCGCTCCCTGATTCTGCAGATGTAATGCCACTGCCCATTGAAGTAGCTCCTGATTCCGGTCCACTTACTGTTGATCCTCCAGCAATCCCATACCCTAAAGAGGGACTGCCTACTCTTCTGAGAGGAGTTGAGCCAAAGCTCGAATCCCCAAAGACTACCTCTGCAGAAAACGAGCGTCCTCCTGAGACTGTACCAGTGAAGGCCTTCCCTCCAGAAACCCCTGTTCCAGAGCTCAGATCCTGAGCATGAGGTGAGTTAAAGCCTCCATAAGACTGGGTCATGTGTGCAGATGGAGGCTGGTTGGGAGAGTAAGACTGGGCATGTTGCTGGGGAGGGGTCTGGTCTGGTAGGCCTGTGCTGGATTTGGCCACAGGCGGAGAGCCATAGGTGGAGAGGCATTGTTTGGGTGCTGGCTGTTGAACTAGGTTGGATGACACCACTGGTAGAGGAGGTGGTGCTGGTGCTGACTGAGACGGAGGCTGCTGACAAGAGGGAGCAGACAAGGTGCCAGTGCTTGTCTTTGAGCTTGAAGAGGATGAGGAGGAAGTGGAGGAAGCTGATGGTGGAGTGTGTGGAGTACGGGAAGAGGATGAAGCTGAGCCCGAAGAAGAGTAGCCACTACTGGAGCTGGAATTCTTGGCTCGGTTAGGGCCAGACGAGGAAGGGGCTGAGGAGCTTGAGGACGACGATGTGTAGGGAGTTTGGATGATAGGTCGATATGTCTTGGATTCCAACCTTGGTGGGGGCTTCGGGTCAGAGGTTGGGCTTTGCTCCCCAAGGGGACTGCAGGACAATCCAGCATGCCGGTGATGGCTGGCTATCTGCTGATAGCTGGATGACCCACCACAGCTAACATATTGCTGTGGGACGAGTGTTGTGGACTGGGCGGGGGACGAGCGTTGGTAATGCTTTATCACACTGTCCTGCCGGGAAACTGGTCTCTCTGAAGGAGGCTGTGGTGGAGGGGGAGCCGTGGGCAGCAGGGCTGGTGTGGAAGAGTACAAGGAGGCATTATACAGCTGGGAGGATTGGTTGTTGAGCTGGGAGGACAACAGGTTGAACTGAGGAGGGGGCAGGTGGCAACTGGAGGAGGTGGGAGGGGCTTGGGTCTGAGAAGGGGCCAGGTGCTCCTGGGAGCCCCGGTAGGTAGCACTGTGGGAAGACAGCAAGCGATCAAAGCCTAAGTTGGCCTGGGAGGGTGTTTTGATGTGCAGCAAGGGATCATGGGGGGATAGCAAACCATTGGAAGTTGGGCTAAATGTAGGCGTGTCCTGCAGGGATAGTGAGGGGGTGAAAGATCGTCCAGAGAAGGAGCCAGGATGCTGGTATGCAGAAAGGGCTGAGGAGGAGTGGAAGGAGCTTGAACCAGGAAGTGCCCCTGACATAAAGAGCTCCGCTGGTGCCGGTGTATGCATTGCTACAGGACACAACATTACATGGACAGGGTTGGTAAATGCAAGTCATTCACATTTAACTAATTAGCAAATTTTCAGTTTGAGACAACAAACTTTCTACTTCTTGAATGTTTTTGCAAATCAAATGAATGCAAATGATTTAGTAAATGAAAGTATTATTTATAATTTAGGGATAATAGTTTTTAAATAGTAACAAGAACAAGCGACGAATTGGATTTTTTTTGTAACATTACACTAAAAGGCAGACACTCACCAGTCTGCCAAGAAGGAGTGCGAAACTGAGAGAGGAGGGAGGAAGCAGAGGGTGGCGGCTGCGGACCCCGCGACTCCAGAGCCGAAATCAGATTCATGACGGAGGGGTCAGGACCCGAGGGATTGGCATGATGGAGGCTGGTGTCAAATAGTCCCGACAGACCTGGCAACAAAACACAACCCTCACTTAATTCATATTCATTATATCATTTTCATATCATAGATCATAGCATCATCAATAAACAGTTTAAGAAAACCTCTTTCTTTCAAACTTCTCTTTTTATTTTTATTGAACTACTTTCATTGTGGCATATAACAAAGACACAATTATTATATTTTGATCTTTGTGTTGCAAAATAAAGTGCAGAAAAAAGATTTTACATCTTGCTTCTCTGCATCATTATGACAATTGTATTATTTTCCATCTAGACAGATGGCTTGTGTGTCTTCTCATTTGGTGAACCATTTTCATCATGCCGCACTGTGATTGGCACAGCTGTATAAAAGATATGACACAAGTAATCTAAGTGGTTAAGAAATGAGTGATTAATCACCCTACCCTATTTATATTCCACTGTAATTGTTTGGCACATGCCACCACAGCACTTTCTCTATATAAGCAAGTACAGAAGGGTAGCCTGGAAATACTCACACTCTACACAAGATGTAGCACTGTGCCATGGTTGGCCTTAATTGTAATTACCTATCTATTTAATAATTACAAGCTTGCACATCATCCCTCACAATGTTTTCCAGTTCTTTCTGGGGAACCCTGAGGTATACCCAGGCCAGACGAAATACCATCTCAGCTATCCCCTTTTAACATAAAGGAGCAGCTGCTCTACTCCAAGCTCATCTTATCTCCAAGGCTGAACCCAGACACCTTACGATGAAGCTCATTTCTGTTGCTTGTGTCTGCAATCTCATTCTTTCGTCACTATCCAAAGCTCATGACCTTAGGTGAGGGTCGGAACATATGTGGACTGGTAAATCGAGAGCTTTGCGTTCCAGCACAGCTCCCCCTTCATCTCAAAAGGTCCGGTACAATGCCTGCATCTCTCATTTTGGTTATACAAGGACCAGATGGCTCAAAGCAAAGACCCTGGTACCCCATATTCATGCAGTACCCCCCAGGTCTGCCCAGGGGACACAGACATAAGCCTTCACCAAGTTCACAAAACACATGTAGACTGGATGGGCAAACTACAGGTTTGACAATTGGTCGGAACCTTCTTTCCAGCAACTTCAAATAAACTTTCCCTGGGAGGCAGAGCAGTTTGATATCCCATAAATATGCCACACTTTCCCGCCCCCCTCTTTTACTCTGTTATTCACCCCTGGAGCATTGCTTCCAATGAGCTTTTTAACTTCCTCAGCGACCTCTACCAGGGATATGGATGGGTCTTTCACAAGTCATTAAACTTTGCATCCTCCTGGGTTCAGATCAACCAGGCCGTTCCTCAAACACAGCAGAGCTTAGCTGGGGGCTAGTGAGTACCCTTCCAGAAGAGAAAACATGGAAAAAGTGCCCTGCATGATGCCCTTTCAGTAGAGAAACATGATTAAGTGCCCTACAAAGTAGAAAACTCTCAGAGTGCTAGTGCCCCTCTGCATGCAGCTGGATCCCTTTTTTATTTTCACCCCTGCCCCTCAGACAGCCTGAGTTTGCCACTGGAATACACCCTAGCTAGGTCTACCATAAGGCTGACACTTATGGACAGTCAACCATCAACTTTCACATTTTCTCTAACTTTACAGGTTATAAAGACTTGTCAACAGTCTGGAAAAATTCAAAAACATTTTTATTTTCACCCAGACTATAGATATAAACACATTTGATGTGAATGTATATATCCTTGAATAAAGTTGATATTTATACCCAAATAAAGACTTTACTACACATTGATAGAAATACAGTATTTCTAAATTTGTATTTCTACAGATACATCCTCTAATGGATCCTTACCAAGTGTGCGTCCAGCAGCACCCCAGGCCCCAGCCTGTCTTGAGCTTCCTGGGTGGTGGTTGGTTGCATAGCCCTGGAGGGTGTGAGGAGGGCCATAGGTTTGCCGATGGAGCAGCTCTGAGTCTGGGTGGGATGACCTGGAGCTCCCATACACGAAGCTGAGGAACACATGGTTATAAGGTTTAACTTTTATATATATCCTTATTTACAACAAGTCTGCTTACACAAGACTAGTCATACTGTTGGGCCTATAGTTTAGTGGTCCATATACCTGTTTATAGCATCCACACTCCAGTACTACAGTATTCCTTCATCCATAATATATGAATATGTAAATATTTTTCATTGTGAAAGTTTATCTGCTGCACACATGATGTCTTCAACTTCACCGAAAAATGTCAATTTTCAGTGTATGTGACCTCAAAGTACCACTGTATTTTTAACCTTCCTATCATCCAACTGTCTTGAGACATAAACAGGGCATGACATAAATGCGGCATAATTCAAAATCTATGCTTAAGACAGGAGGAGGCAGTGTGGGCAGACCAACCACTGTTGCAATAAAGGCATTATTTCCCACTAGCTTCCTACCCATGAATGTTGCCAATAGTGTTCAACACAACCCTAAAAGCCCCTCTTCCAAGAATTTAATTTATGTCTTTGTAACTGCCACCAGTCATTGAACAACAATACGTATTGTACCTTTAGGTCACCTTTAATTCTTACAAACTAAATTTAAGAAGTCAATCATCTTTCATCAGAAAACGACATATGCCTAGAACTTTTTGGGCCAACTGCAGCTACTAACGCTGGGCTTGTTGCACTCTTTGATAACACAATACAAAGGAAAATAGCTGAAATGGCAGCTGGAGTTGGTTTACCAATTCCAATAGTTTGAAAGAGTCCATGGTCCCCATGTGGCAAAGCATGAGTATCATTTCCCACTGAAAATTTTACTGAATTCTACTGCTGGTCTGACTCCGACAAATTTGGAATGTAAATGAGCATTGGTTGCTTACCTTAATCCTCAGCTTTTCCAGTAGGAATAAAATGTTCTTATCATCACATTCTCCTTAGCAAATCTCATAGGCAGCTGTGAATCACTTGCATGTGATATATTTTTTCCATATTTTCCTTCAATACCGTTCCCTGCTCATTCCAGTTGAACTTTTCTTTTTGCAATCTGTGCTTGAAATCAAAAAGTATCCCAGAAAGTAAAGATTATTTATGGCAACCAGCCAATTTCTCACAGAGTCCACCTCGAAGTGTATCCTGGATGACCCTCAGATCTCTACCTGACACAAGTAAGGCTGAATTGTCTGCACTTTACAGGACCCACAGGTTAAAACTCTAGTTACGAGGCCACATCTCCTAAATTGCAAAACTGGGATCTTTCAGGCACATATTATTTAAACCATTCAACTGAAACTTCAGTTGATCCTAAGCATCGTAGCTTCATAAGACGCCATGCAGAAGGCAGCAAGGATGCAGGTAATGGGGAAGGAAGTTCAAATAAAGCAGAAGTAATAGTTTCAAATGGGACTGAACGAGGGTGTAAAACACTGATGCATGAGGATTCTCATGTATGCTTTGAGCAAGTGTCTTGGTTGAAGTTTTTCATCTCATTTAATATATTTTTTGTTATTTATGTTGATCAAATCACATTTGTAGTTCAGATACCATGTCAATTTGTAAATTTGACATAATTGATTAAACCCATTCAAATTGTGGTCAGAATAGCAGTTTATCATGCATCAAATGGTTGCTGCAATAATTGACGCTGAAAGCTTACCCATGTGGTGATGAACTATTGTTTTGGGTTACATGATACCATCTCCAAACTGCTGTGAATAGGAGTAGGAAAAGTAAGTATCATTTATCCACACTTCTACTCTTATTGATTCGCCTTATCGGTATTTAATAAATTGTTTAAAAAAGAACAAATTGTTAAACAGGATTAGACTGTATTTTTATTTTACATATAACCAAACGGTGAGCAGCAACAATATGTTCAAGCTATCAAAGTCACCATTTAAACTAAAATATTATCTCACGGGAAACAATGTAAAATTTCTATAAAATAATACTATTCCTGAATAAAAATTAGTCAGTCAGTATCAGTCATTCCTCCTGTCCTCTGGCCTCCTCCCTCTGCTGATGTGATTCACTGCCTGCAGGTACTGCTGGTAGAGGGAGGAGGGCTGCTTTATCGTCACCTCAAGTTGAGGTGTGGTTAAAACTCTAATACGTATTTTGATGGAGCGACCTCAAAACAGAACTTTTCATCAGAGCAGCTGCTTTTTCATTAGAAAGCAGTCTCTTATGATGTGAAAATAATGTCAAAATGTTTTTGGGTTGTTTTAACTTGAGACCTACAAGCAATCTCTGAATATGTTTAGCAGAGCACGTCAAACATAAAATACATTTTAAAACAATGTTGAATCTTCAAACATCACCAATCCCCATGAAAAATCCTCCTGCCATGTAATCGTATTGATTACAAACTGATTAACACAATTTTAAGATGTGTTTAGTTTGTTTATAATCAGCATCTAGAGGCGAATGTGGCTCAGTGGTGGAGCAGGGTCGTCCTTCAATCAGAGGGTCAGCGGTTTGATCCCCAGCTCCTCTAGTCTACGCGTCTTTGGGGCTAGACACTAAATTGCTCCAGCAGGCTTTGCCAGCAGTGTATGAATGGGTATGATTGTTTAGATTGTCCTGATGGGTAGGTGGCAGCTTGCATGGTGGCCCCTTTCATCAGTGTATAAATGTGTGTGAATGGCTGAATGATGACATCTAAGTTTAAAGTGATTTGAGAGGTTACAAGACTAAAAAATTGCAATCCAAGTAATGCCCATTGCAGTATAGATCTCTTAAGTGCCAGTATCCATCACAGACAGATACAGATCACATCCAGGTCTCTACAATCACACAAAGACAATAAAATTAGAGAAGTACATATGAGTCTCTTATATTTCTGAAAATGTCTTATATTAGGTCTTATCTGTAGGTTATTCAGAAAAGGAGTTGCCGTATTTGATGCTAATTTTAGATTAGTTTCTGATCAATAGCTAACCCTTACGAACCGATAATTAACTGTTAATCTGGTTGAAGGGGCTAACAAGCTGCCTGTCTGCAACAATACCTGATCCACACACACGTTAAATCCATCTTTTACTGCCAGTGTATAAAAATAAAAAAACAGGCACATGTTCTTCGTTCACCCATCCTGGAGAGTTCGCAGCCATGGTGTTGCATGCATTATTGTGGACACATTAGGCCACGCTCACATTAAATCTCCAATGCATCCATTTAGTAAAACGTTAGCTGCAAGGTTGTCATTGTGTGTGTCTGGCTGTGTACTGCAGGCCCGGAGTAACGTTAGCTAGTGACTGGTTCGGGAAAGAGATTGTCTGCAATGTTAAGTACTAAGTTAAGAGTAACGTCATAGCTGTGACCGTAGCAGTGTGTGTACAATTATTTGGTTAAATTAATTGGTGAATAAATGCTACAACTACTCAAGATCCAAGCCTAGTTTCAGTGTCTTAATTGTCAGCCACCTTTTGATTAAAGTAAAGGGTTTTAGCCACACAGTTAGCGACAACTCAGACTCAGGCGCACTTAAGGAGGGATGATATTTAAGGTGGAACAGCTATTCTCTTTTAAATGGTAAATGGACTGTACTTGTATAGGGCTAGTCTTCCTACCACTCAAAGCGCTTTAACACTACATGCCATCATTCACCCATTCACACCCATTCATACACTGATGGGAGGGGCTACCACACAAGGTGCCTGAAGGACAACCCTGCTCTTCCACTGTGCCACAGTAGCCCAAATAAGTATGTTTTGCGCAGCTTTTCTTTTGTTCTTGATATTTATTTTCTAACTTTTAACTGATCAAATTATTATTGGTTAGGTTGTTAATTATTAACATCCCTTGATGCCCTAGAAATTTGTACTCTTGCTTGAATTTGAATCCTACTACATTACATTACATTACAGTCATTTAGCAGACGCTTTTATCCAAAGCGACTTACAGTCAGTAGTATATTACATATCATTCACCCATTCACACACTGATGACAGGCTACCATCAAGGTGCCACCATCAGACTCTAACTAACATTCATCATCCAGTCCACACCGATGGCAAGCCTTCGGGAGCAACTTGGGGTTAAGTGTCTTGCCCAAGGACACATCGACTGCCGTGTGTTTTTTTTTTTTTCCTAATTAGATTATCTTCCTGTGAATTCTCTTCAAAACTTAAATATGAACTTATTCCATGGCCTCTTATAATTCGTCGTTTTGATTGGATAGCAAAACAGGTGTTTGTTCACCATTCTAAATTACAGTTTTTCTACACACATATTTACTTCCGTTCACTTCTTCAAAACTCTTCTTTATTTTTTTTTACCAACGTGCTGCTCAGCACAGCAGTACATCTCACTTCTCTAAATGTAGTTATGCATCTGAAATACCTTCATGTTTTAGCAACAACTTCAGCAACATCTGTCTCACAACATGAATGCAATAACACAATGACCTAAATCCTGTAAAACTAACAGCTTTATAATATATTTTTGTTTGTTCACATACTATAAACCAACATTCCATAACAAAACTAGAACA
The DNA here is from genome assembly GCF_027596085.1 of Anoplopoma fimbria. Classification (NCBI taxonomy): domain Eukaryota; kingdom Metazoa; phylum Chordata; class Actinopteri; order Perciformes; family Anoplopomatidae; genus Anoplopoma; species Anoplopoma fimbria. Next base: position 17,516,169 of record NC_072459.1, on the reverse strand, counting down.
AGGCATTGTGTTTATGGAATGTAAACCTAGAAGTTGACCAAGATATGTTGCATTATTTTTTGTGTTCCAAAATACACCATGAAATTCCAGTAATGTTGTATATCCACTTCACATACATGTATTGTGTATCTAAACATTTTGTATTGTGTACCTAAACATTTTTTAACAACACTGTCATTTGACCAGTTCTCATCCATATAACACCTGAAAGCCTGCCAAATGCATCCATTCTACTTCGAATGCAAAGAGTATGCATTGTCACTTTAGTGTTTGTATAATGATTACTCACTCTTTTAGTATATCTGTAATTATTTGCTGCTGCGATTACCCAATTTATACAATAAAAATCTTTATCTCATTTCTGCTCACGTTTTCATCCTTCACAGAGTAAAGGGGAGTATCAGTAGAGGGCTTTTTGTGCTTGTTCCCTAAACAGTACTGGCGTACCTCCGTTCAAGACCCTGTCTGTCTGTTATACTCACAGTAAAGGCTTCCCACTGATCATTTCTAAACCGGATAAGGCTCACCGAATAATTTTGTTGGCTCACAACTCCTGTGTTCACGCCTTCAACTTTAAAGGTTTTCCTCAGCAGCCTCTCAATCTGTTTCCAGAGTCAACATTGCTTTGTTGACTGTTACAAGTCTACTCTCTGCTATGGGCATATATGTCACTTCCTTTACATCAAAGACTCCATTCTCTTTTCCCAGGCACAGGCTACAGGAAATGGCTCACGCAACAACCTATGTAACAGGGTGAGGCAACCACGCAGGCAGCTACTGAAAGCAACAATATGATTAGCATTTATGCCTTTATATTCGAGATTTACTTTCATCCTTTGACCTTTATTCTGTTTTCATTTGATGTTTTTTTTAAACATTGTAATGAATTGGAAGCATTCCTGACAGAGAATTGCAACGCGGTTTCGGAGATGGAACCCCTTTGCAGTCTGACGGAAGACGGATGTGGTTGTCAAGGCGACCGCTAACGTGGAGCAAAGCTAAGAGGAGCTAGCTTACGTTACTTCCGCACTTCATTCCAACACACTAAGGTGTAATGAAACCCCACTTCAATCCTTATTGACAGCGGCAGCTTAAATAGACCAGACGGCCAGAATTGTGAGAATCTTTGAGGACGATTAGCCTGTTTGCTAACGTTTATCACGACAACAGCCCCACAGAGAAGCCCGTTTGATACGGATACAGGGGAAGTGACTGCAGCTGCACCGATGCGTTCACGATCAGATACCGATCAATGTGCTGGGAAGATAACTACACATGTAGCCTGAGTGGGCTGAAAGCTAACGTCACCTACTGTCAGTAACGATCGTAGCACTGGCTAACGTTCACTTCATAACTGCAGCGTTACGGTGACAGTCAGGGCACGTTTGTCAGTCACGTGACATTATTGTAAAGTAGTGTTTACTAATAAGGGAGAATGTCACCCTTGACGTTAAGAGACCAACAAGTTAATTTGTAGCTTAAGCCATCATTTGACACATTTTATGGATGAAGTCACGCAGCTGCTGTTACTATAACCAGCTACGGGGGCAGTTTTCATTTCATTTTGACCATCTTTGAATCATGACTTTTATTAAAAGAAATAAAAAAAAATCAATAGATAAAAGAGATGAGTGTAATTGGCACATTATTACCTTCTCACACAAGTTGCTTCTCTATTTTGTGGAATGCAGTGATGGGGTTTTGTTTGATTCGCTAGATAGCAGGGTGTAGCTATATGCATCGGACTGCTTAGATTAAGTAGCCAATTAGTGCTGCTATAGGCTGCCAATCAAGCTTGCCAGCCAACCTGCCAGTGTCCCTGTCATGCATTTGTCAAGTCAAAAGCAGGACAAAGCTGCTGCAGCGGAGACATTGCCGTGCTGGAACTAAGATGTGATCTTTCATTTTTTTTTTTTTTTAAATAACAGACTCGATCTGCTTCCAGCAACCCATCCCCCCCCCCCCCTCCGTTTCTCCCCTCTCCTCTGTCTCCGTATCACTATTAACCTTCCATCGCATTCCATGCATTTTGGAGACAGCCCCCTATACCCCCTCCTCCCCCCACCCCCCCCCTAAATGACAATACGGCTGGCTCTACCTGAGGCTGGTGGCTGTGTAAGCGGCACCGTGCAGCCCGGCTGAATGCAGTGGCGCAGGCAGCGCTGTGGCATTGTTAGAGCCGGTCCCCAGCACACTGATGCAGCCGGAGGAGCGGACGGGTCCCCGTGCTTTGGCCACCGAGGCTTACCTTGCTTTGGCCGATCTGTCGTAACTCCATCCCGTCCCGGCCCCTAGGTCTCCGAATCCTGCAGCGGGATAATTCCTCTCCATGAAAGAAAGGACTGGATGAAGATGGGCAGATAGTGAGGGGGAGGGGAGGGAGGAATGTCTTCTCTAGTTCTGCGCTCGCCTCTGTTTATTTCTCCGCTTGACGAGCCTGTAGACTGGGAGGAATGGAGAGGGAGGAGGAGAGGGAGCGAGAGAGAGAGAGGGGGGGGGGGGGGTCACAGCAGCCAGGAGCACCTCCTCCTCCCTCCTCTCCTCTCCCCATATATTTCACTGTCTATTGTCTCCCGTGTTGAGCTGATGGGCCCTAGAACAGATGCTCCACGTTCTTTAGCAGCAGCTTTAATAAGCGGGGCTACAGTCACAGAGATCCGCCGACAGCTGCTCACTCACACACAGTAAAGACACTTTCGCTCATTTTTTTTTTTTTTTTTTTTTTCTCGCAAGACGCCATTTTTAAGAGGAATGACTGGGCTGGCGTTCATCCTCTCCTTCCCTCCCTGGCGCTCTCTCTCTCTCTCTCTCTCTCTCTCTGTGTCTCTCACGCACACACGCACGCGCACAATGTGTCATGCACAGCAGCGCAGTGTGCTATAGCATTGTGAAAGAGCTTAGCTTCTGTTGCCAGCTGTTTTTTTTTTTTTTTTTTACTGGGTTCGACTGCTGTGATGAACAATGAACACAAGTTGCAACACGTAAAGGACGATATGCTGAAGTCCTCCTGAATTCAAGTGCACACACATGTACCTGTCTCTACTGGCTTGACATGTTACAATGGATGCACAAAAAAGACTGGAGGCATGTGTAATTGTTGGGTCATTTATTTTATAAAACATGTTTGGGTGTTAAAGACCGTATAGTCTCTTATGCATTTTGCAGATTTTCTTCTTTTTTATTTTAAGTGCACAAAACACAACACAGTTTGATGTACAGTTCAACCACACAAATGAACCACACCCTCAGTTGTGCCCACTTTAAGGCATCATGAGTGTAGTGGACAGAGTACTGGCCAGCCAATATGCAGACCATGCTGTCAGTAGAGTCCATTTTGAGTTTGTGTCTTAACTTTACCTATAAGTATTGTAAAAAAAGAAACACAGGAGATCTTCAAAAGTTCACTCAAACCACCAGAGCCCATCAGCTATAATGAGGAGCCTCTGTCAGTCCTCTCATTCGTTGACTCCGGGATCAGCAGGCTCTGATGGCGCACCCCTGTGGTCAAAGAAAGGACAAACCGGTGTGAGCGTTACTAGACACAGCAGCATGAACCACGGACGTCCAACAGTCTGTGGTTTTGTTCCTAGAAAGAGGCTTCACAAAGACAGGGCTTCAGCACACTGTGAACAACTTTGAGCTGAATTGTCAAAAGAGTCTCATCTCAAACAATGACACTTTGATCAGATGCACATCAATGAGACCGACGATGGTACAGGTGGTTTAAATCCAAACAAAACTACTGATGGTTTTGAACATATAAATATATGTTTTCTTTAATATACTTTATTTTGTTAGTTGACAGGTTTCTACTCAAGGCAGAAGGATTGCATTTCATAAACATCAACTATTTTATATATATATATATTTTTATTTTTTTTTTTTTTTATTAGGTACACCTTGCTAGTACCGGGTTGGACCCCCTTTTGCCTTCAGAACTGCCTTAATTCTTCGTAGCATAGATTCAACAAGGTGTTGGAAACATTTTCAAGCAACCAGTTTGAGATGATGTGAGCTTTGTGACATGGTGCATATCCTACTGGAAGTAGCCATCAGAAGATGGGTACACTGTGGTCATAAAGGGATGGAAATGGTCAGCAAAAAACTCAGGTAGGCCGTGGCGTTTAAACGATGCTCAATTGGTACTAAGGGGCCCAAAGTGTGGCAAGAAAATATCCCCCACACCATTACACCACCACCACCAGCCTGGACTGTTGATACAAGGCAGGATGGATCCATGCTTTCATGTTGTTTACGCCAAATTCTGACCCTACCATCTGAATGTCGCAGCTGAAATCGAGACTCATCAGACCAGGCAACGTTTTTCCAATCTTCTATTGTCCAATTTTGGTGAGCCTGTGCGAATTGTAGCCTCAGTTTCAAAGTCACTTAAATCCCCTTTCTTCCCCATTCTGATGCTCGGTTTGAACTTCAGCAAGTCGTCTTCACCACGTCTAGATGCCTAAATGCATTGAGTGTTGCTGCCATGTGATTGGCTGATTAGCTATTTGTGTTAACAAGCAATTGAACAGGTGTGCCTAATAAAGTGGCCGGTGAGTGTGTGTCTGTCTGTCTGTCTGTCTGTCTGTCTGTCTGTATGTATATATATATATATATATATATATATATATATATATATATATATATATATATATATATATATACACACACACACACACATTTAGGACTTGGGGAAACCAACCTTTCATGAAAAGTGTTTTCTTATTAAAATTGGTTATAAAATGTATATTTGAACATGTAGTACCTTTTGCAAATAATGTTTATTTGTCATCTGCAATTTTTTTCAATTTCACCTGAATCCTTGTTTTTATAGGTGTCTGGTGGATCCATGTGAGGAGCAAACTGGAGCATCCACTTACCCTGAATAAGGTGGTGGGGGGGCATCGTGTTGCCCACTGTGGTGCAGGGCCTCATTGTAGCTGGGTAGAGCTGGAGGGATGAGGATCCCGGCCAGAGGCAACGTCTCTGGGGCTGGACGCCCATCTGCTGCCATCCTCACCGGAGCGCTGGACCAGCACACAGAAACCAACCTCAGTAGAATTCAACAAGCCAGTGAAAGTACTGTATAGCTAATCAAGTCTAAAGCAGACATGAATGTGCTTAGTGAAATCGAGTAAATATGTTTGATTTCCTTTCATAGATTGTGGAAATGTTCACCAGATGGTGGTGCTAGAGAGAAGGTTGTGGTCCAACATCAGGATTTGTGAGACACTCAAAGGACTACAGACCAGCATATTCTGTGGGAGCTATTATTAAACTTCTGGTCCACATCACTGTTGGGTGTGCGCTTGACTCAATGTTACTTTATAGGTTTTCATTCAAAATTGTTTGAATGGTTATATTGTGATATGAAAGTACCATTGCTTGTAATGTTTTTTTCTCTACAGAATTAAAGGATTTCTTTGCCAGGCACAAAAAAGAAATTGAATATTGAATAAAATAATGGATGAATACTGCATGTTGAATAGGTTGAATAAATAATGATCTTAGAATAGAATAAAATAAAATACGAAACAAGTGACGCTAGTTGAACCAACAAAGTCTCAAATGTAAACTATTATTAAAGAGACTTTATTCATTTTGTAATTAATGTTGATTAATCATCTGCAGAAGGAATAATACCAGGTCATTCCCTTTGCTGAGAAACGAGGGAGATGTGACCTTTGTCTAGCACATTGTAACGGCCTCTTGTGTCTACCAATAAGATTTAGAATTTAGGGGCCTTGAATTTGGGCTGTTTGCTTTAAATCTGTTTTTTTTCCCCAAAAGAGCTGCTCACTGGGAATTTTTGGTTGTTGTAGACAAAAGTCTAGGGGTTACTGAAACCTTAGACATCATTATTTGAGGAACATGAATATCCATTACCAATTTGATGACACGCAGTGATAAAATGTAATGGCCAGGCTAGGGTGTCCAGATATATCAGTATTGCTATTGATTGATAAGAGTGATATTTACAAAATTAAACATTGATATCATGTTTATAATACACATATGATATTATTGTGTAAATAATCCAGCTCATCTTGGATCATTTTTTATATACAGAAATGGTTTCAGACTCTAGCTCCTCCTAAATGCGCTCGTATTTTGAGCATAATTAATTTGCATAAAAAAAGGACAAAACACACGATGAATAACAAGATAAAGATGAATTTGACTGATAGTGGTATTTTTGGGGGGATTTTCTATAGATGTCTTGATAATATCGTTCGAGGGAACTATTTTGGCCACAATAATTATGAGGTGACAATCTGATATGGTGACAGCCCTAGTCTGAGTTTAAGTGCTGGATGGAAGGCCCAACGGACCAAAGCTACCATTTCATTCCACATCGCTACATCTGCAGCCTTTACTCATAAATGTTCCCATTACAGTGAACTTACTGGCCCGACCTCGGTCCACCTTTATTCTTGTTTTTGTAGCAGTAGATCCCCAGCACAGTGGCAATAGCAGCAAGCACTAGGACAGCCACGATCCCTGCCACCAGCCCTGACACATCCACTCCGAGTGAATCATCTACAGAGAAAACAGCAATGACATCAAACCAATGCTTCTTATACAGTTCTCATAGCAGTTAGTCACTAATCACTACAGCAAGACTTCAGTCATGACTGTCTTCTGTTAGTTGGCTTTTGTCAAACCGACAGCATAAACGTGTGACTCCAACACCTTATTTTTGATGCTCAGTGCAGTTTCTGAACATGACAACAGCTGCACTGTGAAATGTGCAATTTTTGTCCAGTTATAAACTTAAGTTTGCAGCTTAAGCATGCACACGTTACAGGTTCATTCTGAATACACCTTCACAGAGCATTTGATTATAAAGTACAGCCAAGTTTAAATATTATAAATGACCAAAGTTACACTCAATAGCAACCCCAAAATCATTTGGGGATGCTATTGTTAATTGTTAATTATTATACTCATATATTTTTTTGATGTGCATGTAATTCATGTGAAAACACTACATTCATTTGGATGAGCCCAATGCAAAGGCCAAGGCTCCGCGACTGCAATACCATGTTCATCTTTAAAAGCATTACCTTGACTGTTGGCATAGCTGCTCCAAAATAATTTCTAAAAAAGGAAGCAAAAGAAGATTCAATGATGTAACTTCATTAAATAAGAGAAAAATAAACAAGGGGCCACTACAGGGGCCAATGTGAACATGCCTTAAAAGTCATTTTTTTCGAATGCAAAATAAATTATTCACTATTTAAGTTAAACATTTGTTGTTCAATTATATACTAGAGGTGTTCTCCACTCTAAAACTGCAAACGCAACAATGCAGTGATAATAACTAAAGAAAGCTGTAAACTATTAGTGATGTCTGGTTCTATTAAAAAAATATTGTCACTGTTCTCACAGCTGTCACACAGAAGTTACCTCAAATGTCAGGTTTCTCCTGATCGGTCTAGGTACACTGAAAACAGCTGTAGGTTTCTACATCTAAATGAGTGTACAGATCTGGTCACTACCAGCAGCATTACCGTCTGAGTGTCGTCCTCAAACACCTCTCTGGCCTCCTCATAGCTGCAGATCTCTTCTATGCACTCCCTCTCCAGACTGCCGGTGACCACGATCTCAAAGTCCCAACTGTTGAAGAGCAGCGAGCGGGACAGGAAGGAGTTCGCTGACTGCTGGTCCACCAGCACTGGATCTCCTGCAGGACGAAGGCCATGTAAACTCACAGAGCATACACTGAGTTACAGCAGTAATAACAGCTGATACAGAAATACTGTTTCTGAAAAAAAAAACCTTTTCACTGTTTGTCTATGTGTTGGCCCATGTGGTCGCATGCTCTGACACATTTCATTTACTCAGTATGCTCAAAACAAGTGACTTTAATGTACCAATAAATGTCTTGTGTTTCAGATGTGAGCTCAAACTTAATGAGAACACAGTCAATGGTTTATCTAATAAACGTCAGACATGCCGGTGATACAACTGAATGCCAAGTTTTAATGATGAGATACAAAAGTCACATAATGACTTGGTGAGTGCACTGTGCCCCTGTATGAACTGACCAGCTCAGTGAGAAGAGGTGTGGTTTACCTGGAGCATGTCTGAAGAAGACAGAGCAGTGAGCCAGCTGCAGCAGGGACAGCACAGGAATCCACACCGCTGACAAGGCTGCCATTGAAGCCAAAACCACACGGAAAAGTGACAAGGAAGAGCCTCTGTGGAAATGAACGCAACGCGTGTAGAGGATGGGCCTCCAACACTCACCTGTCCAGCCCTGTCGCCCCGTCTGACCTTAACGAAACGTATTATTTTAGATTATCAGGCACGCTCTTACTCCAAACTAAACTGTTCTGACCGTCAGGCTTATAAGGGTTGCGCTGTTTTCCCAGAAGAGCGTCACATCACAAACCTGTTGGGCAGCATACCTGCTGGAGGGAGGAACCTCGACAAACCAGTCCGTCTCACTGTCAACACTCTGTTGTTTACCTGCTTGTTTCGGCCACCAGCTGGTATTGTGTGTGTGTGTGTGTGTACACTCAGTGTCTGCTGACTTGACAACTGTGGTTGTGGCATTTAAACTGATATAAACTAAAGCTGTGTAATACAACCGGTTTCGGTCACATTTCTTTCTGAGCGGTGTTTGACTCCTTTAGTAGTTTTTGGTGATGTATTAAGTTTACTTATGAGCTATACAGATGATTTAAGAGAACACGGAGTATACAGCAGAGTTAATAGAATGAAACAGAAAACGTTGAATGGATGAAGAATACGTCATGCCATCTCCCCTATGTTGCCTATGTTAGAGGCGGCTGTGGCGTAGTGGAGAGCAAGGTAGTTCTCCATTCAGAGGATCGGTGGTTCGATACCCGGCTTCGGCAGTCGATGTGTCCTTGGGCAAGACACTTAACCCCAAGTTGCTCCCGAAGGCTTGCATCGGTGTGGACTGGATGTTGCATGAATGTTAGTTAGAGTCTGATGGTGGCACTGTCATCAGTGTGTGAATGGGTGAATGACATGTAATATACTACTGATCGCTTTGGATAAAATCGTCTGCTAAATGACTGTAATGTAATGTAATGTTACTCGCGTGTTAAGAGCCGCGCAAGATGGCGACTGTGGTGAATGATGCGTGGTAAGCTGCCGTAGTAAATTGTTGTACCTTGAACCATTTACTGCGTTTAAATATGTCGGACTACTAGGATAATGCTAGACTGAAATAAGAACGTAGACGGCGAAAATATTCAGAAACGTGAACACGTGCCGCAAACAAGTTAGCATACCTAGCTAATAGCAACACCTCACTTGTGGTCTAAAATGATAAAGAGAGACAAAAATAACTTTCAAAATAAGAGCAATGTTCTGGTCAACATTAGGGTCTGTCAGTCATAAATATATAGGTTAACAAACATAATAAATAGTAAATAATAGATACAATTATTGATAACTCATTACTGGATTTCAGAAAAAATAAATGAAATTTCAATTGTGTGAATACTTAAACAAACTTTTTTTCCAATGACTGATCTAACTTCAGAATGACACCATCTCAAATTCCGAAAAAGACATCAGAATGTCTTGATATTTTCTGAGTGAGCCTGAATTGTCTTCTATCATTCTGAGGTGAAATTAGTTTCCTTTGAATTGGAATCTGAATTTAAAGGGAAGGCAGCTCATATGAGATATACAGTACATTAATGTGTGTATGTGAAAATGCATACCCAACATAATATATACATCAGTCAATGTATATACTGTGTGTATACAGTATACACTAATGACTCATGTATATTCTGAGCTTGGACACAGTCTACATATGACTAAACTAACACCTCCATCTCCATTGCACTAGTGAACTGGATGTAAAATGTGTTGTCCTATTCATGAACCAATATCTTACACAACTAATCTTAATTAGGAGAAAAACATCTTCTCTGAAGCCCTCAAATGCTCAAAACTGTGCCAATGTGAAACATTATAGAAGACACACCAGAAAGAAATTCTTAGTTGTAAATGCTTTAATGGTATAAAATAGATTTGACTTTTATCTCATTACAAAACTGAATGATGTGAAATGCAGTTTGTATTATAGGTATACAAATTAATTCTTAAAGTGAAAAAAAGTAACCAAACTGCCCAAAGCATTAAAAATGACATAAAAAAGGTAGATATTATTGGACATTTACTATGAGAGATTTCATTTTTCTTCAATTTTCAACTTTTTCTTAGTGTGCATAATAGTGAGTTAATCTGTCCTTGCAAATAAAAAGCAGTGAGGACGGTCTTTGAAGATGTAAAGTGGACTCATGTCTGTGGTTTTTGATTATCTCACCATCAATACAAGAACAGACATAATGTCAACGTCCACCACTACGGCCCTAGACGTCTGGCCTGAATGTGGGATTTGACACTAACAGTTGGTCATGTCTGTGTGTGGGGAGCTGGGGAAGACTGCTGGCTGCTCATCCCTGATGCTGCAATAGGGACCTCCACCAGTGGATTCGGGCTACTGCAGTTGGGGGTGGGGTGAGGATCTTACAGAGGTGGAACGTCTGTTAGTTAGACTGCAGTTCAGAGTCCAAATATGACAAATGGGGAAAAAAGAACAAACACACTCTGTAGACCTGTTACTCTGGGCCTAGTTTTGTTGCTATGCAGAAGAGGGCTAGGCCATCCACAGGCTCCTGTGACACTGTAAAGGAGACAATATATCTCCAATGTGATATGATGGGCAACATAGATTATTACACACCTTCAAAAGCAAAAGAACCTCAAGTCAACATCCACTTATTCATTTTTTCCAGAACTTTCAACCTAGAAACACTGTCTTCATGGTGAATAAAGCTTGCTCAGTTGTCATGAAGATGGCTTAGTTGTCATCATGTGACCTCAGAATGAAACTTCAGTCACATGATACCAGTATGTGGTGAACAGGGACCCCCAGAAGCCTCCAGGGTTATCCCTTATGACTTTCAGCACTTGAGACACTAAGAAGACGGGAGTGTCGATGACATCATCGTGACATCACGTGTGACAGCTGCAGGGAACACTACTATCAGTGAAACAGCAAGATGCCTGGATGAACACCAGAGCCAATTCACACAGGACACTTCCCTATACTGAAGTTCCACATTTATGTCATGCGATGACAACCGAACCATCGCCATGGAGTCCAACAATCATCTAATGAAAACCATGAGATGCAGTTGAAAGCTCTAGAAAAGCGAACCTGGAGATCTTTTTGTGTTAGTGAGATTTCACCACTAGTTCACTTGATTTCTGTGAACAAACATTATTATACATATACCACTTATTAAATGAATTGAGTAAAATAAAGACATTAGTACCAGAATGCAGTCCACCTATCCCCAAAACCATTAACATCCGCAGAGTATATTTGTGTCAAATGAAAGGTGCAAATGCAGAAACCAGTTCTGCTGTCATGACTACTGCACTGCCAGGTTATAAATTGAATGCAGCCTTGAATTAGGCTTTTCTTCATCCAGCTTGTGCAGGCTGTGCATGGCCATGGGACCAGGGCTTCTATACTGAAGTCTGATCAGACCTTTTGTATTGTTGGATGGTTTCATTATTCTGTCACAACATGGCACCACAAGTGGGAGGATGGGGATGAGGCACCAAAAGACAAAGTACAGCAGCTGGAAACGTAGCTGTAGCCTGAAAGTCCTCTCCCAATTCTGCAGCGGGGGTCTGCTGCCCCCTGCAGGAAGGTATGCAACATGGCAGCACATGGATTTCATGGCTCGCCTTTGGGCGTGCCACATTTCACAAGAAGTTGAAATGTTTGACATGTCCATTTTAAAGACATGGTATTGGAAATGATTGTTAGGGTGAGTCTCTCCACGCAGTCTAACAGTCAGCCCTGTGGTGATGTCACTGCTGACATCATTCATCACAGACGCGGTGTCCTTTTCTAAAAGCAGTTTGGTCCTTTTTACAACATGTGATGATATTTCTATTTGTGAACACCAACTATGTACAGTAACGTGATGATTACTCCATGTCACCGGTACACCGGCTACAGTACTTTGTGTTTCTTCACCAAACTGCTACTAACACATCTCCCTTTATATCCTCAAATTAAAATCAACCATTACACTGATTAAAAGTTGCTTTTGGCAAGTGTGCAAATAAAACCATTTGGAAAGAAAATGATGCACCTTATCACTCTCTCTCTCTCTCTCTCTCTCTCTACACACACACACACATACACACACACACTCCTTTTTGAACAATCTGTAGAGGGATGATGCTTCGGTGTCCATGGTAACAGTGCTTAGAGGAGGACACAGGGACAGCCACCCCTTTTCTGTTTCCTTGTGTGATGAGTCGTCGGAGGAGGACACTCCATCTCCTGAAACCGTCTGTGGATGATAAACAGTGGAAACAGAAAGAGGAGTGAATCATTCGAAGGTTTTGCCGTTGGTCAGTCCCCATGTACAAATTACACAGTGTCATGTGAGTGACTGTTGATATCCCAAATAATTATCAAAGCCGGTTTAAAGAGATCTGAAAGGTCTGACTAGAGATTCTTGGTAGTGAGATAAAACCAGCCATTAACTAGCTTTTAAATGTAATGTGAGAGGACATATATCAAATTCAGTGCCCCATGCCTATTTCCCAAGCTACTGTAGCTGTAAATAATCTGTTCCTCCAACTTGACTAAATTGAATTAAAATAAATAAGGACTGTACCTGATGATTTGCACCAGCTCCAAGAAGACTTCATCCACGTTGTGGCGATTCTTGGCCGAAGCCTCCATGTAGTGGATCCTGTTCTCTCTGGCGAACCCCTGAGCATTCTCCCTGGTGATCTGCAGACAAAGCAAACCAGCCTCCAGTAAAATCTTCCACTGTCACCTCATCCCTGTCATCCTGTACAGCTGTGCTGTCTTTACACTTTGCACTCACTTCAGTAAATAGCCACCGGTACATTACAGTACTGTGAGGAGATTAGCCCAGATAGAAACAGACACTTTCATAGTAATCTCCATCAACAGGTTCTACTTTCATATTCAGAATCTGTAGGCACAGGACAAGATCTCGATACCCGAAGTGCTCTGGTTTCCGTTTGTAGTCCGAATAGTATTGACCAATCAGAATGGAGCAGGCTTTGGTTGAATGCAGGTAAACATTTTGTGTTGAGAGCTAAAGAGGCAGAAGACATAGGTCGAAATGCACTCTCGGAACCCACCTGCTACCGTCGCCGTGACGATGATTTCGATTTTTATTGATTTCAATTTAGCTTGTAAACGGGCTACTTCCGAAAGGGTTGTACATGTCTCTCAACTTCAACTCAAGTCTCACATCTTGAGTTGCTCATTGGACAGTAAACAATGAGCAGCACACAGAAGAGGAAGTCTTGGCCCGGATCGCCTCTGGCTACACCGGAACCTCAGAAATAAATCCCCTCGCACCTAGAGGCTTATCGTCGCCAGGCCGATATACGATGGGTTTAGAGATTGCTTTCATATAGAACTCTATTTGTCCGGGCTTTGCTTCCATTTACAAAATCAAAAAAAGTGTTTTTTCCAGTTAAATTTATAAGAAGATCGATTGGTGAAGGAAGTACATGTTCAGTTAAATAGTAAGATGCATTTGACATTAATTTGCATCATTCCTTTTTATTGTGTTAAGTTTTGGTCCCTACAAGGTCACAGCTGTGTTTGAACTTTGCCATCAAGTGATTTGCTCCTCCTTAAAATGAGGCGTAAATGAGACCTGAAGTTTTACAAATTCCCCAATATTTCCCAACCTTGGATGGGAACTGATGAAATTCCTTGACCTTCTGGAACATATCTGTGTACACTCCACTATATTCCAGGAACATTGGGAGAGCTGACTGACGCTAGAAAGATACACGAGGGCCTTACTCACCACTCTTTGCTGTTCTAGGTCTGCCTTGTTTCCAACCAGCACCATGGGGAAGTCATCTCGGTCTTTGACTCTCAGGATCTGAGTGTGGAATTTCTGGACCTCATGGTAGCTGTCGGGGGGACAGAGGGAAAGAATTCGCAATCAACATAGAATGAATGAATGAATGAATGAGTATCAACAACATAGATTCATATGGATTCTGATGAAAGAATGTGCCATGTACAGGAGATGGACACAATAATGACCAAATGTGGTTCCAGGGTCATCAGTTTAATTTAGTTAATAGTGTCTGTGTATGTTAATTACAAAAGTCCCAACTGTAAACACTAAGTTATCTGAATACTCTTACTTATCATTCATGTGTACTGGATGCATTCAGACAAACAGACATCATACATGTAAAGACATGTTGTTACTACTTTGGACAGAAACTAAGCTAAACATCAATATTATAACAATTGTCATAATGCATATTGATCATAGTGCGATAGTTATTTGATTTGTCAGGTTTGTGTAATTTGCCAATGTAAATGCTTCTATGGCTTCAATCGAACATAAAGATGAACATCTGCGCTGCATTCATTGATGAACTGCTAACCAAAGAGCATGCGGTCATAGTCTAACAACTGACAGGACCTGTTAGGACAGCCTGACTCTAATGGTGTTCATTAAGCTTTGAGACAAGAACACCTCTAATATGTAATTTCCCCAAATACAAAACCCCCAGCGACACTTACCATATCGACTCACATACATGTATTGAGCGTGTGTGAGCCTTGTGCATTAAACTAGTTTTTGTTGAAATGGAATGCATGTGATTGTACAAGTACCCATGACATTGAGTCCACTCCCTGTCTCTGTCTAAATAACAGCTTGACAGAGAGTCCTCACGTCAGTCTCACCTACAGCGACAGCTGGCTGCACTTCCTCTTTAGCAGGAGGAAGGACTGTGAGTGACAGCATCACACTTTTACACCAACTAACCATTCAGCACAACATGTCCACCTCTGATGACACTAGAAGCATCCATCTGCAAGGTAGCTCCAGACACACAGACACACACACACACACATTACCTGCCCCGGTCGTTGAGTGCAAACACCAATAAGAAGCCTTCTCCTGAGCGCATGTACTGCTCCCTCATCGCTCCGAACTCCTCCTGACCTGCTGTGTCCAAGACTGAAACACATGCACACACACACACGTTATATATTCACAACACTCACTGCTGCCCTGTAGGTATGTCCACAATCCCCGTAGACTTCTACAAACACATTCTGTCCACTGCACAATCAAATTCTTGAGTTGCTCTACAAGTTGTGACTATACATCTACTCACCCTTGGATGGTTGCCAGAAAAGACATACATTCTTGCTTATATCGTACACATAATAATGGAAAGAAGTTTAGGGTTCACGCCGTACAAATCAGTGGATGAGATATGTAAACAGGAAACAGAGTCACAACTTCATCTAGATAGTTAGAGGCATCTTTGAGGGTTACCGTAAAACCAGGGTTTTTAACATCCTTTTTTTTGTATAATAACAATGGATTTAACTCTCAGAAAAACAATGGCTCATCCGTGTGTTTCAAATGTTATGTTAGGGTTTAAGGAAGCCCATGTTTCGGTAGAGAGCTCTGACAGAGCCAGTGACTAGACACAGCATGTGTGTGTCATGATATGCTGGTCCCACCCTTAACACCACCCATAGCCGAACTGCAACATCCATGTACACTAAAGCATAAAACAGGCGCTCCCAACATCAAATCAAATATCATTTTTTTTAGATATACTGACTATAGGATTTGATCTCCAGTGATGTTTAAGAGTACGGTATAGAGAAGAATAAAGAAGAGTGTGAGATCTAGAGCGCAGTAAACAAGCTGTGATTCACATATCACCGTGTGGTGTAACGGCAGTGTGACCCAACACACTGCAGCCTGGCTCTGTGCAGTAATACTGCCCAAGTACAAGTCCTAACAAGGGAATGAAACCTCCAGAGAGCAAACACACTGTCTGTGTCGTATCGCAGTGCAACACACCCTCTGCTTTCAGACAAACAGTGTGCAGAATGAATTCGTATCCGGTGTGACGGAGCCTTACTGTCCAGCCGGGTCTCCTTCCCGTCCACGGTACAGATCTTGGTGTAGGAGTCTTCGATGGTGGGGTCGTAGTCCGACACAAAGTAGGACTGTGGGACACCAACATTGTTAAACTTACTGCTGTTGAATGCACAGTTCATATACTATATCTCTACCTGTATTACAATTCTCCCAACAAATACCTGGCTCCATCTGGAATGCCAATTGTTTCTGGTAAAGGTGAGAAATAGATGCTGTACATGCATTCAGCAGTGGTACAAATGTGAATATTCCAGTAAAGAGATTTGTAGCCGTAAGCAGAAATAGGACATAACTAAGTAAATTTACCCAAGTTGTGGAAGTGCAATTAAGTACACTTTTGAGCAACTTGTCCTTTTCTGAGTGTTTCCATTTCAACCATTTGTCAGGAGAATATTGTATCATTTACTCCACTACATTTACCTGACAGCCATAGATACTAGTGACTGCTCAGATGTTACACATAGTGTGGTATTGTAACCATCTGAATACTTCTTCCACTACTGCCTGTACTAGAACAACAGTTTACTGTAGTTTCCAAAACAGAGGTGTACCTGTAGTTGTTTTTTGGCTTTGTGAGAAATCAGAAATAATTTCCTATGTCACCTATGTTAATGTTAACTTATGTTAACTGAACAGTGAAATGATGCTTCACTGTTGAAACAACTCACACATTAAGAACTAGATGTGGAGGACCGTAACCATGGTCATCAGGTCATGGGTCACCGATCAAACCTCCACACACTGCAACAGTATAGAGGCACAGCACACAGACGTGTGGAGGCAATGCGAGCAGCCAATCAGAAATGAGGGAGATCTGTGATCTTTTATTTCAACATTCAAGTGCCAATTGATGACAAGTGAGAGCTTTGACCTGTTGAGCTGCTGGTTCCAGCTGATCGGAGAACAGTTCAGTACTCCCTCACAACGAACATCATGTCTGCAGCATAACTGTGATGAAATAAAAGCCGACATGATGTTCACTGTAATATACTACCTACTGCTACTTGTTTTTCAAGTTCATTTTCATATAAAGGATGGAAATATAAAACCAGTGTTGCCGAAAAGCTCGGAGAAAGACATTAAAACATCTAACACGCTGTTGAATTGTTTGATGGATGGAAGGCCTATACATGAGGGTTTAGAGGTTTATGCAATGGCTTTATAAATCCCTTACCACTACTTCATAGATCAAGAATGACTCATTTTCAGTTAGGTTGCCAGGTTGTGAAAAATCCTCCTTACACTTTGCTTTGCCTCTTGAGCTCTTAAGTTCATCAGAACTCTTACCTCCTGGGAGGGTAATTATCAATCACTTCTTCTCGTGTTGAATTCAACACTGGGTCGTACTGATTGATACGTACTTATTGTTCCTACAGTAAGACCTGATAACTTTGGTTCATGACTAATAATGACTCACAGCCAGAGATTTTTTCATTACCCGGAAGATATGTTTCTCATTAAGCCATACAGATGTGGTGCGAGTCCGTACCTGGATGAACTGGATGGTCAGGGCGCTCTTCCCCACCCCTCCTCCTCCCACCACCACCAGTTTGAATCGTTCCTCGTCTCCACTCATACTGGTTTTGAACTGGGATTCGTCCCGATCAAAAACCGTCCAGGGCCTGAGCTAAAAGCCAACCCGAGCCACGATAAAAAACAAACAAAAAAAAACCCCACAAAGTAAAGTAGTCGAGCAGATCCGCCGGTCAACGTTGATGTTCGCAGCAGACACCAGCACGGGCGGTTTTTTTTTTTTTTTTTTAATCGGTGCAGCTTCAAACTAAAACTTTACTCATTTTTTTTTTTTTAAACGAGGTCTTCGACACAACAACCGGACCTGAAGACGAAAGTCCCGCCGGAGCTCTGCTTGTCCATCCGCCACAGCAACAAGTAAAAGGCTCCACGGCAGCGCGGCGGTGTGTCTCCGAGGCGGGCGGCGTCCCTTTCGGCTTCTTTTCTCTTCTTTCTGCTTCTTTGCTCCTCGGCCTTACGGGCTGGTCGTGGGGGCGGAACGGCTTCCTCTTCTCTTTTCCCTCAAGAAACTACAGCAGCTCGCGCACTAATGTTTTCACACACGCGCACAAACACACACACACACGCGCGCGCCGATGTATCTATCGACGTGACCGAAACAGACACGATGAAGCACCAACGACACAAAGCACTTCAGCTTTCTTCCCATTAATATGAAACCGACCAGAACAAATTCCACTTTCATGTGTCAGGTTTCCTTATTTGGTCATCTGGAGTGGCCTAACGTTACCTATCCGTGACATCATTTCAACCTACTGGCCCACGCACGAGGTCTTCTTTCACTGCAGTTTTGATCATCCATAATGGGATTTCATCTGTGATTAAAACGTCGTTGCCTTGTCGTTGTTTTTCTGGCATAAAAAAAAAAAAAAAACACGTAAGTTCACAACAGTTGTTAACACGACGACAACTCTTTCAGGGTGAACTTAAAATGGATTCTTATGTCATCTTCGATCCCTCTCGAGCAGGACGCCATTGTGTTTCAATCCACATGTGGAATGCTTTTGGGAAAAGTGCGCCCTGAGGCAGCAGCAGCACATACCTCACCTCTCTATGTGGACACGTGCCAGGAAATCCTCTCCAGCTCCAGTTCACCTGTAGAATGCACAGTGAGATCCACATCCAATAAAAAGCACATAACACATTTGAATGCTACATTAATGGTGCCATTCTGATCAATATTTATACTTCACTTTCTGACATATTGTGATGAAACTTGTTCATGCTTATGGCTTATAATAAAAAAATAAAATTAAGAGGTTAATACACTGTGAGAGTCATAGAAAGTATTACCAAATATTCACATTTAACATTCTCATTTCAGTTTAAATACCAGTTGTTATTGAGGAAACAATTTAGAACAGATTCATGTTATTTCCTCATCAACCTGCTGACAGCGCTCTCTGTCCTCCAATACAATCCTAAAACGACCACATTAGTGAATCAGCTGCATTCTTAAATGCAAAAAAACCCCCAAAAACCTGCATCTCCCCTTTGACTGACTTGTCACCCACTGAACAATGCATTTAGTCTAAATGCTGCCCCCTGGTGTACAGTATCCCTCTGCTGGGATATCATGTGCCCCCAGGTTAGCTATCTGGTCATCAGATTAAAGTTAACACAAGTTGGAACATGTACGATGTACGCACAATATCGGCTACAATAATGAAGGTTTTAAAACTACATTTAGACACAGGAACCCTCCTTACAGGGCCGCGGGATGAGGTAATGAAGGAAGATCCACCATAAGGCCCTCCCTGTGTCAGCGGATATTGTGCTTTAGTGGTACCTATACCCAAGCACATTCATAATGGAATCATAAGAACCACTCACAGTTAGCCTGGCGCTGTTCGGCCACATTTTTACCAAGAAGATGGAACATCTTGCTTGTAGCAGGCCTTATGAAGATAATAAAACAAAGGAGGTTTGCTCCATGGTATAACCCTCAAACCCACGAATTAAAGCAAACATTGCGAAAACTTGAAAGGATATGGCGTTCCACCAATTTGGAAGAATCGCGGTTAGTCTGGGGAGACAGTTTTAAAATATATAAGAAGGCACTCCGTACTACCAGAGCAGCCAATTATTCAGCATTAATAGAGAAAAATAAGAACAACCCTAGGGTTCTCTTCAGCACTGTAGCCAGGCTGACAGAGAGTCACAGCTCTGTTGAGCCGTGTATTCCTATAAACCTCAGTAGTAGTGACTTCATGAACTTCTTTAATGATAAGATTCCAACTATTAGAGACAAAATTAATAATCTACTGCCCTCAACCAGTACTGATCGATCCTCAAATACAGTAACCTTAGAAACAGAAGAACCTGATATATATTTAGATGGATTTTCTCCCATCGACCTTCAACAATTTACTTTAACTATTTCTAAGTCTAAACCTTCCACCTGTCTCTTAGACCCGATTCCGACTAGGCTGCTTAAGGAAGTTTTACCTTTAGTTAGCAATTCTTTATTAGAAATGATCAATCTGTCTTTACTAACGGGCCATGTACCACAGGCCTTCAAACTAGCTGTAATTAAATCTCTTCTTAAGAAACCCACTCTTGATCCAGAGGTGTTGGCTAACTATAGACCTATATCTAACCTTCCGTTCCTCTCTAAGATACTCGAGAAAGCAGCCGCTAATCAGCTGTGTGACTTTCTGCATAACAATAGTTTATTTGAGAATTTTCAGTCAGGATGCAGTTATGCAGATGATACCCAATTATATCTATCTATTAAGCCAGATGAAACTAACCAGTTCTCTAAACTTCAAGCATGTCTTAAGGACATAAAAACCTGGATGACCTGGAACTTCCTGATGTTAAACTCCAACAAAACTGAAGTTATTCTGCTACCAGGTCACATCCGAAATCAATTATCTAACGATATAGTTTCTCTAGATGGCATTGCCCTGGCATCCAGCACTACCGTAATGAACCTCAGAGTTATCTTTGATCAGGATCTGTCTTAACTCATTTCGAAAATCAGGCAAATCCTGTCTCAAACCGATGCAGAAAAACTAGTTCATGCATTTGTTACCTCTAGACTAGATTAGTGCAATTCCTTATTATCAGGCTGCTCTAATAAGTATCTTAAATCTCTACAGTTGATCCAGAATGCTGCAGCACGTGTTCTAACAAAAACTAAGAAAAGAGATCATATTACTCCAGTATTAGCTTCTCTGCACTGGCTCCCTGTTAAATCAAGAATAGAATTTAAAAATTTTCTCCTCACCTATAAAGTTCTAACTGGTCAGGCACCGTCTTATCTAAAGGAACTTATAGTTCCATATTATCCAACTAGAGAGCTGCGCTCAATCAATGCAAGGTTACTTGTGGTTCCTAGAGTATATAAAAGTAGGATGGGATTCAGAGCCTTCAGTTATCAGGCTCCTCTTCTGTGGATCCAGCTTCCAGTTTCAGTCCGGTGGGCAGACACACTCACCACTTTTAAGAGTAGGCTTAAGACCTTCCTTTTTAATAATGCTTATAGTTAGGGCTGGCTCAAGTTTATAGTTAGGGCTGGTTCAGGTTTGCCTTGGTCTAGCCTCTAGATATGCTGCTAAAGGCCTAGACTGCCAGGGGACTACCTAGGATCCTCTCTCCTCTTCTCTCCCTCCATCTTTATGTATTCATGACTATTTAATGCTATTTATGCACATTACTGACTTTGCTTCTTCCCCGGGGATCTTGTGCTTTCTCGCCTCGCAGGTTTCCGTGAATCTGGGTTATATCTGGTCTGTGGTCGTGCTTCCTGCTGTGGCCCTTCTGACACCCACTGCTACTACCACTATTATTATTAGACACATTACTATTACTATTCCCTATACCATTACTGCTCTTAACATTATTATAATTTTACTATATTGCTGCTGTTATTATAAGTAGTCTCAATTTTTTTCCTTCAATACTCTGCTTACTACTCTTATTATAAGAATAATTTCCGTCATATGCATTGAATGTGTTGTTTCATCTGGCTTAATAGATGGATATAATTGGGTATCATCTGCATAACAATGAAAGTTTATTGAGTGTTTTCTGATAAAAAAATCATTGTTTACATATACAAACTGAGATCGGCCTGATAAATACGACTTAAACCAGCTAAGTGCGGTTCCTTTAATGCCTATTAGATACTCCAGTCTCTGTAATAAGATTTGATGATCAATGGTGTCGAACGCAGCACTAAGGCCTAACAATACAAGTACAGAGACAAGTCCTTCGTCTGAAGCAATTAGAAGGTCATTGGTCATTTTTAGCAGTACTGTCTCTGTGCTACGATTCACTCTAAATCCTGACTGAAAATTCTCAAATAAATTATTGTTATGCAGAAAGTCACACAGCTGATTAGCGACTGCTTTCTCGAGGATCTTAGAACGGAAGGGAAAGGTTAGATATAGGTCTATAGTTAGCCAACACCTCTGGATCAAGAGTAGGTTTCTTAAGAAGAGGTTTAATTACAGCTAGTTTGAAGGCCTGTGGTACATGGCCCGTTAGTAAAGACAGATTGATAATTTCTAATAAAGAATTGCTAATTAAAGGTAAAACTTCCTTAAGCAGCCTAGTCGGAATCGGGTCTAATAGATGTCATGTGTACAGAATGAACAACATCACAGAACTCTGTGATGTTGTTCATTCTGTACACATGACATCTATTGCATTCTGTCCATCCTCCTCTGTCGCTCTCCCATAGGTTTCTTCCTTTTTTCTCCCTGTTAAAGGGGTTTTTTAGGGGAGTTTTTCCTGTGCCGATGTGAGGGTTCTGGGACAGAAGATGTTGCATGTGTACAGATTGTCAAGCCCTCAGAGGCAAATTTGTAATTTGGGATTTTGGGATGAATAAAATACATTTAATTGAATTGAATTATGCCCAGTATAGAGCCATTTGGAGGCAAAGCATTTAGAAAGGAAATAGCAATGTATAAACCAACGGTAAGATGTATTTTATATAAACTGATGCATGTTTGGTTATCTAGTTTTAGTGATGAGGCAAAAAAAGAAAACTTCAAAAAGCCATACATTGTTCAGATCTGTTTTATCATAAGAAAGGATTGAAGCTGATATTTTCTCCATGAGTTATAATCAATGAGCATGTTATTAATAGCAGATCATGACTTCCAATTCTTCACATTTGGTTTCTTGGCAATGATTAGGGCAATAAGCATCATTCTTTTTACTTGTGAGAAATTGTCTAATACACAGAGAGAATGGGATAGAGCAGCTCAGTCTTTGAGATGAATGCTTGATTTTGTTCCACCAGAACTAAGTGAAACAATTAGAAGGGAAATGTTGTGAGAAATGCAACTGTCATAAAAGATACTGTCCTCCTGTGCACCAGGTATTTGTTTCAGCTGTTGTAGCTCTCTAAATTCTGGGGTTATCAGAGTGAGGAGACCTAAAAACCAGATGACAATGTTCAAAAGTGCTGCCCTGAAACACACTGATTAAACGGCAATAAGACAAGGGTTTAAACGTCATCTTTAATTGTCAGTTAATACATCTCAAGCCATTGTGCCAGAAGTCTTAATAAATAACAGGATCTTACAAATGTCAAGATAAGCTGACCACTGTCAATATGTAATAAACAAGATGCATTTGTGTGGAGGTTTATTATGTATTGTAAGTATAGTTCTTTTATTCAGCTCTGCAATAAATAAATGAATAAATAAATAAATAAAATACCTCCTGCATGTGTGAACCACATGGTGTGATTTAGTTCAATTTGACAAACATGCACAGACACAAACAAACACTACCAGCATCCTTCACTCCAGCAGCTCTTTCCCCCTCCAGCACCCTCAGCACCTGTAGGGCAGTGCAGGCTGTCCCATCCTTACAGGGTGGAAAAACACCCCTCCCAGCAGCACCCTCTCCCCCCAGCCAAGTAGCTTGTTGAGGGTGATGCTGAACGGCGACAGCAGGCCCTGCTCCTTAACCTCTGCTGTGCTGCTGCCCTTGCTGTGGGGGGGGCTCTGCTCCCTGCAGGTGTCCTCTGTCGGCCTGTGGCAGCCAGTGTTCGTCTGTGTCTTTGCCTCAGGCTTTTCTCCCGTCTCCCTGTTGTGGACGGTTTTGGACGTGGGGGTACCCCTTGCTCGCTGGCTGCTGCTTGCTGAGGAGGGATGGCTGATTTCCACAGGAGTCAAAGAGAGGCTGAGGCTTTTTCGTTTCTCTAATAGAGAAGCAGAGCCTGCTGGGAGTTGCAGTTGATTGGGCTTTGCTGCTGGTTTGACTGGCTCAAAGGGGCTTGGAGCTGGAAGCTCAAATGGCATCTGGACCTGCTGCTGGCTTTGATTAAGAGTCAAATGAAGAGTCTGAAGTTTACCTGAAACCTGCTGGTTTCCATTTCCATCTGAATGTGAGAGTCTCTGCTGTGTTGTGTTGTCTGTGTGGTAGGAACTCTCTCTCTGTGTCTGCCTGATCGCTGCTGAATCGCTGGTCGCACTGACGGCAGGAGTATTCATGTTGCGACTGATCTGCGTGTGGTTAACTCCAGCGTTGATGGACGGCAGACAATTGTCCAGCTGCTGGAGGAGGACGTCGCCACCAGAGGCCTTCTGGCTCAGAGTGCCCTGGAAGTGCTGCAGCTGACCCAGGAAGTTGAAGTTTGGGGAGATGGAGGGCCGGCGCTCTTTCACAAACCTTACGAGGGGACACACAGGATGTGGGTTAGCTACTAGGCTTCAACAGCTCAAACAGCTCAGGTGCTTTAGTGTTTGGCATTTATTCAGCAACATTCAAGTTCAGAAACAAAGGAGTTTATGTCACTTACATTGTGAGTGTAATTGGAAGTGTATATTTGTGTACTGTAAAATCCTTGGAAAGCGTAATTTATGCCCTTACTAGAAGAAGTTCTTTACAGAGTCCTTAATGGCAGGTATTGTTTTCTCTTTGTTGCTTTAGCTTGTTTGCTATTCAAAGTTATTGTATCTCAGCTTTTGTAAAATGAGCTCAGAGTTGAAATGTCTTTGGAATGAGCGTGGTCTAAATCTTTAAATCTTTATGGTAAATGGTCTTCTAGTTCATTGCCCTTTCTTTGCTTGTGGGAAGAGGAAATATACATTGATAGGCATTTTCCTACTTCTCAGAGCAGTGCATTAAAGCCTCCCCAGGAATCTTTGGGATTCAATTCAAGACAATTTTTTTCTTCAAGTCACTCTTGTCAGTAAGAACAGACTTAATATGTGGTGACAGAAAGTTGCAACTGAAAACCACTGTCAGTAAAAGATACTGTCAGCGTAAAAAAAAAAAACTGACACTGAAAAGTAGAGTGACATGAAGAAAAAAAATGAAGATTGTTATTGAAAAGCACATCAGAATGCAAAATATATCAAAATAATATAAAATATTTTTAATGCCTGTGTTTTCATTTTCAATGCCAATATTTCCCTTTTTACTTCAGGTTCTTTTTTCATCATTTATTTTTTCAATGCCCGTAAATCAAAATCAGATTTTTAACAAATTTAATGGATATATTTGTCTCTATGTCTCTCTTTCTAAATCCAACCGGTCGAGGCAGAGGGATGGCCAACCAGAACCAGATCCTGCTCAAGGCTTCTACGTGTTGAAGAGGAGTATCTTCTTGCTACTTTCACTGATGGAGGAATGTTGTATCTGTGTAAAAATGTAAAAGTATAGCCTAGACCTGCTCTATGTGAAAAGTGTCATGAGATAGCTAGTCTTATGATTTGACGCTATATTGATAAAAATTGACTTGACTGGCAGATACAGTGACTAAGAGCACAGCTCAGATGCAGTTTGAATGTGCTGAGACAGCCGTACCTGTAGGCGTGGTCCAGGTCCATTCCCAGTCTGTACATGATGTAAGCTACAGCCAGAGCCGGGGAGCGGGAGATTCCTGCTGCACAGTGGACCAGCACGGAGGCCCCAGAGGACATGGCTGCATCTGAACACACAGCACACAGCAACAGTTAGTCCAACAGCAAGGTGGGAAAACAAGCAACAGTTAACTATTGTTGAAAAGCACAGGTTACAACATAATGATCAATATTTGTATATGTATATAAGTAAACAAGTCCTGTGGGTAAACTGGGCTGTTATTTGTATTGGAAATATATGTATTAGAGATTGGAGGTAATCAGCTTGTAAGGGTTTTGTGGCTGTTGTTGCTGAATATGTGATTCTGTGGGAGGGTAAGTGAAGGTCCTGACCGATGAAGTGCAGAGCCTGTGGGATCCAGGGCAACAGGTCGTCCCACAGGGAGTCGTCAATGGGGATGCGAAGGTATCTGGAGTGAGGCAGAAAGGAGGGCTGGGGGCTGCAGCGGCTCACACTCAGCACATAGGAGATACCCAGAGAGGCCAGCCGCTCCTATACACACACACACACACACACACACACACACACACACACACACACACACACACACACACACACACACACACACACACACACACACACACACACACACATTTTAGAAAGACACTTTTGGTATTATTCCTGAAAAAGTTGAAAAAGTTCTGCTACTTCTGCTCCAATACATTTCAGAGGCAGATTTTCTGCGTTACTCCATCACTGAGATGTTTAATTTGCAGAACCAGATGTTACATACAAATCGTGATCAGTGTCTAAAATCCCAGCTGTATATAAAGAAGTTCAAAATAGCTCCACCTCGACCAGTTTTACACATCACACACATATCAGTGATGATCATACCATGATATCAATATGCTGCATGATGGCCTGCTTTAAACGAAGTTCTGTTGATAAAAAAAAAAAGGAAGTGAGTAGACTGTCCCCGTCTCACCTGCGTCACGTCGCTCTCCGCTCCCAGGTAGAGCCGCGGCAGGATGACGGACAGCGGAGGCCGCTCCGCCTCTGTCTCCCGGGACCAGACCATATCTGCAGCACAACACACACCGCCTTTAATACCGAGAGGCACTTGTCCTCGCAACTTTGATGACATAATGTTGTTTTCACAATGCGCAAGATATCTGTTCTATGAGAACGCAGTGAAGAGAGCGACTGTCAACATCTGGAGCTACGTTCCCCTGAAACTTTTCCTGATCTCAGCAGAGTCTGCAGCTGAAAAAACAACTAGCAAACTGAGATCACATGCAGTTTCTTATTTAGTCACTCTTTCTCTCACGCAAAACGGTGATGCTACTTATCTAATATTACTCACTGTAAATGCCCCTGTTTCAGGTCGCCGACAAGTCCTTTTTTCTGAAGCAGGTCTCAGTCAAAGTCCTGATTCTCTCTGTCCACTGCTGCTTTCTGATAATAAAACAAACTGTCTCACTGTTGTTGCTGCTGCAGCCTCCTCCGTCCTCACTCTGCGTTCACAAACTGGGATCTAAACGATGAGCTCATCCTCTTTCCAACAATAGATCTCGCCTGGATGATGTCATTTTTAGCCAATCAGCGCCTTGCCAGGCTTCCCACACGCGCAGACGCGTCTCCGCTGTATCAGCGAGCCGCTCAGCAGCAGAGGTGGAGCAGAAGCATCCCGTCAGCCTCCAACCGACTGGAGAGCGAGAAGGATGTAGTTCACCGACCAGCAGCCTCCCCCCCCATCGGTACCACTTAATATGCACAGTGGGGAGAGACAGCTGGAGCCTCCAGCACCTACCTCTTCCAAATGCAGTGTGCATCACCTGATCACCTGTCGAGCAGTAATACATGAGGATCTCTGGAAATATCACGACACATCTGAACATGAAGGTTGACAATGTGACCTAATTCACACTGCAGACAGCACTGACATGTAACCACAAAATAAATATAATAATACGGGAGTAATAGTAGCCAGTGCAGACTGTAAACAAAATAACTAAGTTAAATGATATACACCATCTTTAGTTCATCTCTTGCATCATTTTAGATTAGTGTCTCTAGCATTACTTAATGCTACATAAACCTCAGTTAAATGTGTGTTTAACATTATCACTATATAATTAAATTATACTGCTGGATGTTTGTGTTGCTGTACAATTGAGCCTATAGGTCCCCCTGTTTAAAACAAAGAGCATGCTGCATATCTCCGTGATAGACTAGTTTGATGGGATCAGGTGAGTTTCTGTTTGTTCTGAACAGCACAGGGACATTCTGCTAATGCTAATGCTAATGCTACCCTGCACAGTGGGCAGTGGGTACCTGCTCTTCCTCTCTCCTCTACATCACCTTCTCCTTTTGCCAGTCTCCTCATCTTGTCCCTGCAGAATGTTTATTTAAAAAAAAAAAAAAAAAAAAGTAGGACTAGCTTGTCATTGGCAAGGTAGATATGGGCTGAGTAATCCGATTTTGCATTCATATTCGGACCCGGATTCTGCATTCATGTGCAGAAACAGTAGGCAACGGGACAAGTTCGACCGAAAAGTATTGACCAATCACGTTCGAGTAGCCTTTGGTTGAATGCAAGCAACCAGTCAGTACCATGGGTGTTGCAAAAGAGTCAGAACGCATTGGCCGAAATGCAATCTGGGAAACCACAGACTATCGTTTGACGCTAATTTAGTTATTATTGGATTTATCAAACTAGCTACTTGTGAGACTGAGACTCTGTCCTACACGTGGTCTCTCAACCCCAGCTCACTTTTTGGCCATTGCCCTTAGTAACAAAAATGTCCCAAAAATGATGTGAAATTGCTTAAATTAAATGTTGATACATCACAGTTGATACACACGCCAACATGTGAATAAAGAAATGATGGCACAGTTCCCCCCCCACACACTTTAAGCACTGCTCATTGCAAGGCACTTACCTGTGCCACAGGATAAATTATGAGTGATATATAATCTTGCAGAGGGCTTAAACCATTATAAACTAATCAAGGGTGCATACTTTTGGAATTTCCTGTTACTTTGATAATGGATGTTATTTAGTGACTTGGGGAGAGTCCTCCCGTCACAGAGTACTCCCTTTATATACCTCAGAACACAGAGGAAGTTTCACTTTTCTGTATTTTTTTTTCTAGTTAATACTAAGAATCTTAGACAATAAATAATGACCTCATGTTTCCTTTAACTGTTCTTGTTTGATGCTGTTGACCACCTACTGTGCACGTGCTGCACTGCTTTCATCATGTATCACTGTGAAACAGTAAGACACTGCAAGACAGGAGGCGTCATGTAGGATATATGGCATAGTTTTACTTTCACATTTTTTCATTACAGAGTAAATCTTAATTCTAACACAGGTATTGGACAGGTTCTTAACACCGATACATGAGGCTGCATTAGCTAGTTGATACTGCATACACACACACACACACACACAAAACACACACACTCACAGAATGACAAAATGACTACGTTTTCCACTACAAAGTTCAATGTCCTGTGATTGCCGTGCAGCCACAGAATGTAATGTGACCACGTATTAGAAATGTCTCTAGGCTTTTTTTCTTACCTGCTTACAGCCACATTCACATTCACTCGTATACACACACACACACACACACACACGCACTCACACACTGTGTCCCCTGTAGTTGTAATGGACAGCTGGGTGTCTTACATCCTGTCCTCTCTCACAACATCAGTGCTTGTGCACGAGAGGAAGCCCGGGAAGAATTAAAAAGCCGTGGATGCATGACTCTAAACATTTTAAGATTGCTGAACATAACTGTGTTCTCTTAACATTTGCTGTAGTGGTTGTGTACACATCAGATTTGTTTGCATTGGTCTTTTGAATAAATGCTTGGCTGGAGAAGCAGGATATATATGCAATGAAGCTCTTTTTTGGCGCTTCATTGCCTGGCTGCAGAACTTTAATCCTTCAGGTGGTTGCGGTGCGTATAGGATCGCTGAGTGTACAGAGTCACAGACGCTTCCCTAAGCTTTTTCAACGGCACGCACCTGGAACCATCTCCCAGGTCCAAGAGACAGACTCAAATGGGTATAAAAGTCTCTTCCCTGTACTACTACATAGTGTCCATTCCGGGCCATCCTTCTACTCGAGTGGCTTGGTTATGGGAATGTCTCAGAAAGCGATAAAGTAATACACTGGCATGTATTTACAGACACATCAATAACATAAACGAGCGTACTAGTTCTTTGAAATGAAAGGCTGCCCGTTAAAAGGCTGCCGGGGGAGGGATCAGGTCATTCAGGGGAAAGGTAATGGGAATCACGCTGGAGGGTCTCAAAGAGGGTCTCAACACCTTAAGTGCATTTTCACAGGGAATGCTTGACGGAAAGGAGTGGGCAGAAGCCGTGCAGATCAGAGTGCTGGACCGCCAGCTCTCACTTCATTAGTGGATCCCACCAGAGCCACAAGGAATCATGGATGCCTCATGTTTGTGTGTTTGTGTCTGTGTGTGTACGTATGTCTGTATCAGTGTATGTGTGCAATAAACAGCTTTACCCATTTGTATTCAAGGAAGGCTTAACCTATTCAAATGGTTTCTCTCTCTCTTCACACCAACACACAGACACACACAGCATCAGTACTACAGTCAGGATGGAGCAGAATGGGACCCTCAGCACAACCACGGGACACACACACACACACGCACACGCACGCACGCAGCCACGCAGGCTCCAGCTACACAGGTAAACACAACAAAAACAAGAATGTAGCATCATGTTAATAAACAAGTAGAAGATGAACTGGAATCAGAATCTGGGACAAGAATAATGACAATAATATTGCCGCTGCTGCTAGCAGTGGCTGCTTATTCCCTTATGTAGGTTACACCTTTTTTTAATCAAAGATTCTTTGTTGGAGGGAGGAGGAGGTGGGACACGAGGGCTCCAGGGAGAGGTCGCTGGTGGGGATGGTGGGAGTACTGGTTACGGTGGAAGTCGGGACTCTAGAACTGTTGGGCCAGCAGCTCGCAGAGACGCCTGGACACAGAGTCCTTGCTGCAGCGCAGAGTCAGACGGTACATCTGCGCACACACACACACACACACACAAAGTTAGGGAAGTCATTATTCACTCCAGGTAAAAAAAAAAATATGAAAAGGGTCTGTTTTTTTTGTTTGAGTTTGTTATTTTGCATTCTCCTAGCTAATAAACAAACTGACCTATGTCAATGAAGCATTATGTTCATTCAAAAAATAACCTCCAATTGGAAAGCTGTGAAAGGGCGTTTCTAACACAACATGTTTTTCAGTGGTGACAACAAATTAACTGTTGTTCCTGCAAGTCCAAATCCTTGAAACAACACAAGGAGCAATACATCAGAACCCTAAACCCGATGAGACCTGGCCTTGCTCTGGTTCCGGGTCAGGTCTCGGTTTAACAGCCACATTCAGGTTTGTGTAAAGGCACCAAACTGGTCTACATGTACGACTAGATTTCAGAATTGGAGCATCAACAAAGGGTTTCTGTAAATATAAACAGAAATATGATTGGAAAATCGATTAACAGCAGAATTATATATTTCCACATTCCAAACACCTCTGTCTGGTTAGCTGGCAAGTGTTTGATTAATTAGTAAGTTTAGTTTGAAGAGAAGCTACTGTATATGCTGCATATAAGGCTTTGAAATGTATTTATCATCTCCAATATTTAGCGACTAGTGGAACAATGAGGATAAATGCGATGCGAGTGTCTGGGGACAGAGGATGTCGTATGTGTTCAGATTGTAAAGCCCTCCGAGGCTTATTTGTGATTTTGGGCTTTACAAAATAAATTTGAATTGAATGATTTAGCAATTCCAAACACTTAGCAAAGATGTTTCAGTGAGCCTTGTGTTGTACCTGTGCCTGGCCGTTAGGCTCCAGTCTCAGCAGACAGCCAACCTGCTGGCCCTTGGTCTGGATCACTCCAGCACACACGTAGTTCTCTGGGTTTGGATCCACGTCGTCCAGCAGGGCCGTTCCTAGTCCCAGTAGCTAAGCACAAACATATCCCCATGCACATAGAATGAAGGAGACCATTATAGGATTAAAGTAACATCATAATATGAGAATAGACTTGAGGCAAAAGTTGTTTGGACTAAAAGTTATAAATATGGATTTTCAAACACTTTCAAAAAACTATCAAACTAAAGTACTACAACATCAGAGCCCAGAAAATGTTGTGTTAGTTTACTTTCAACATGGCTTATAACATTTAACATCCTTTCTCCTGATTGCATCACTAGGATGAACAGAAAGATATTATTTGTAACATTGTCGACTACAAACAAATCCCTGGTTGTAAGCAAGAGAGTGCTGTGGCATTACTACTGAGTACTAGGCACTGAACATAAATAAAGACGTACCTTAGCCTTAAGAACTTCAGTGTCCATGCTGTGGTTAGCCTTGAATATCTTTTGTGCTTCTTGTTGAGGCCTGAGGAAAGTTTACACAGGAGATTTCCGCTTTACCAGGGAACCGAATTGAACTGACGGAACACGCACGCACGCACATATGCACACACACTTACTGGCTTAGCTGTTTCCAGCGCTGGAAGAAGTCATGTGAGGTCATCTCAGTTGGCTGAAAGAACTTGTTGATGGTGACGGGCAGCTTGAGGCTCAGGTTCTGCAGAGCTCCACCGTATCTAGACATAACACATACACAGCTCAGTTCTACACATCTTTCTAGGTTTTAGTCTGACACACAGACAAGACAGCATAGCACATAGCACAGCAGCAGCATCGTTAAACACTACGGTCAAGTGACCCGCCGTTTGGGTTTCCATGCACGTGCTTTTGTGCTGTGATGGTACCTGTACATGGAGCGGCCAAAAAGGAGGAAAAAAAATATTTCTGACATTTTATTTACCACATAAACCTTCAGCAAATAAGTCCTAGTTTGATAGAACAGTTTACATAATAGGTTTGATTAGAAGTGCAATGCTAACTGACCATATACAATCGGAAGTAGTTTCACTGTACATTACTTTACAGGAATGTCGGTCTCATAAATTAAATAAATAAAAATGTTTTTCTCTAGGTTTGCTGAAAATCCTGTTCTGCATGACCCGGACTGTGACCATGTCAAATCTGTAGTAAGTAATTTCACTTTACAATTTTTGAGAAAATGAAAGGGGACGTTAGCTCAAATTATATTTTAACATTAATTATTTCCTCATATTTGAACGGTCGGGAAAAAAAATAGCTAATCAGTTCAAAAAGGTCCTCTTCAGGATGAACCCGACTTTGATCATATCAAATGTGAAGTAGCTTTACACACAACATTAATGTCCTCATGTCTGAACTCAAATTACAAAAGTCATTTTTTGCTCTAATGTAATTTAAAAAAAATGTAGAATGCATGTTGAAAGTATGGCTGCTTAGACTTTAGACGTTTAACAAGAAAATGGTTTTGTATAAAAATAGGTTTATTTTCCTTAAAGTAAGGCATTGAAAAAGTGTTGAAACATCAAAAAATGTTATAAGATACCAAGCCACCCATAGCTGCCTCATTTGAGAATCTATAGAGTGAAAGAAAACTGCAGATTTTTCAAGTGAATTCATCAAACTCTTTCTTGTTCAGTCTCAATCTGTAGTTTTTCACTGCTCAACATCAGGACTGGGGTTGGTTGTCGGAGCTTACCTGAACTTGATGTTGAGAAGCGGGGCTTCAGAGAAGTCAGTCAGACACTCTATGTTGAGGACCTGTTGGATCTGGGCTCCACCCTCTACCAGTGGTTCCACTGGCTTGGTCTGAACATTGAGCTGTGGCTGGTTGTCAAGGGCCATCAAGACAACAGATTACACAGCGTAACAATAATTAGTGTTCGAAAATATGCAGCATGTTCTTTCTAGTGTTTTCTGAAACTGATGATTTGAATTGTAGATCCTTCTAGTTTAAGGTTCTATGTGTAACTCTCCACATGTTGTTTTTTTATTGCCAATGGGTGAAAGTGATCTTAACACGACTTGAGAAAATGAGACCAAACTTTCTCGGTTGCCTATGGACAGATTTCTTTGTAAAGGACTCGGGACATTTTTCCAGGAAAAGCCAAAGGATGTGACGTTTATGTGCCTTAACTCTTTCAGCTCCCAACAATAACTGAACAAAAGGATATGAGACTGCAGCTCCCCAGGACAGTTGACTGTGGTGGTGAAGCTGGCAAACTGCACCGACGTCTTGTTCCCGTAGAATAAGTACATTCTCCCTGAAAGAGATAAGGGCATTCTGTTTATAACATGGCTTGGGGTTTATGGAGTACTCAGAGTAAAAAGTAATAGGATCAAATATTCCAAAAGTTGTAAAGAAAGCAATATAATAAAGCCTTGGAGGACGGAAGTGGTTGAACCAGGTTAAAGACTAACTGCCCGTCAGGGAAGTTCTAGTAAAGAAACACAAACGCAAGAAGGCCGGGATCATGGCATTGGTCAACACTACACCTGGCATTTTATTGTTTGGAGAATTTTGAAAGGGTTGTTGCACAAAAGAAATAAATATCTAAGAGCAGAGGAGAAATCCCTGAGCACATGTTTCACGAGCACACAGAAGCAGCTTCAGATTGTAAAGAGATGAAAAATGGAGGTCTCCAAAATGGAGTTGGAGACCTCATCGGGGATTCCTCCTGGTGAAAGAGTCAGTGTTAAAACAACGACGACTCAAAGACTCCCCATAACAAAACAGCAGGTTGTGTAGTGTGAACAGTACAGCGTAGAGTGTGAACTGCGCTTAACTCATGCCAATTAAACCTGCCGGGCAGTGCTTGCTTCTCTGTGAAGACAACTCACCTAGATTCTGACGATACTCTGACTTGATGCCAATCTGTAGCAGCTGATTCTCAAACAGAACCCCGTTATTCTTGCACACAAACCTGTAGGATGAAGGCATTTAAAGGGTTAATCAGAACAAGCTAAATAGTCTTTGCTCTAGCCTTAACAGGTCTTTGTTGCTACATTTATAGCTACTTGTTGCATTCAGAACTCTCTTTATTCCACAGCATTATAAATAATTATACATAAAAAAAAAAGGTAAGTGGCCCCAGCCCAAAAGCTAAAATGTTTGACATTTTGTCAATTGTCATAAAAAAGTAGCTAAACGGCTATTAGTTAAAACTTAAACCAGGAAGTTGGCCTCAGTTATTACTTGTAGCCAATCGACAGCAGGAAGTTCCAGTTAAACAACCAATGACCTCTGTGCTGCTGTCTTCTATTGAGCTAATGACCCAGTTATGCTATTACTATGGATGCTCTGATCAGCTGATAGTAACATTTGACTTATTTCCAAATACAGTGCTAGAGTCCAACTAGAAAAACAGCATGGTTAACAGATGAGGAAAAGTGGTAGATTTTGCAGTCTCTATTAAAACTTTCCTTTAAAACAGGAACCCATCGCCCAAACTCAAACTACAGAGAAAAACCTTACTTGTTAAGAAGTTCGTCTGCCTCAGACAGAAGAGGAGCAGGATCCTCAGAGGGAGGAGCAGAGCTGAGAGACCCCAGGACAGCGCATGGATGAAGAGACAGCCCACAGGACAGAGGAGGGATGGATACAGACAGGCAAAAGGACAAATGGGGGATGAATGGATAGAGCAGAAATGAGGTGAAAAAGCCATCCATTCAACACAGGATACAAGGACAGCATGACAGAGATTGGTTTAGAGAAACATGAGAGAAGGAGAAAGAAGGATAAAAGGATAAATGCAGAGGTGGTTAGTTAAAGCAGTTTGTACAAAATTGATATCATTACACAATGAAAAGTATCTGCTGGGTAGTTATACTGTATAATAAATACTCATCCAGTGCAGTCAGAATGTGTTTAGACTATTGATATTGTTTTGGTGCTCTGCTCAAGTACACTGAATAACAAATTAAACAAAAGCTAGAGCTGTTATTTGACAGCGTTTGTATCCAGACTGAGTGAAGACATCATAGTCCTACTGAACATTACAAAATCGGGGCTACAACATACAACACGGGCCACAATTCATACAGTTTGCATGCAGGAAGGATTTGAACAACCTTACAAGACATTTTGGCTGAAAGTCAATGCTTTTACCCCAGTCACTGGTTCATTTGAAATCTGATGTGCTTGAATCCAGAGCTTAAACAACCGAAAATTATTCACTGTCCAAATGTGTACAGACTGCACTCTATTTCAGACACTGTTCACATGTTAGAAAGCACATACGTAGTCTACACAAAAAGCTTGATGCCATGAACACTGTTGGTGAAAATAATTGGTTGTTTGTGTGCACAGCATAAGTCCTACTTTAGCTGCAGTACATAACTGAGACTTTGTTTGGGGTTTTAAGTTCACTAACAATCTAAATATATATATATATATATATATATATATATATATTTAGATTGTTGTACACCAATTAAGATTTGTCAGGAGCTCTTTAAATAACGTCATCTCATTGCACCCTCTTCTTCTGCAGAGGTTTATTGGTCTCCTTATAGAAAATGAGCTGTCGATGCATTTCAGTCCTAATATTCACATAACAGTAGAGGGCAAAAACACATTAATTAGCATTATCTTTTGCACTGCATTTAGATGAAAACCTGTCTAGTGACTCTGGAAATGTTTGCATGGTAGTGTTAATAATAATATGGCTAAGCCCTCTTGTGGCAGCCGAGCCTTAGTGCATTCTCCTACTTAAAGTGGCCCTATTATGCTTTTCCACTTTTCCCCTCTCCTTTAGTGTGTTATATATATTTTTTAATTTTTACATGTAAAAGGTCCGTAGAGTGTAAAACCTGAAGTCCACTCCTAAAAGGAGTTACCCTCCCCCTCAGAAGCTCCTGAGCTGCCTGAAACGGCTCCTTGAATTCTCTCCTTCACGTCCGTAACATTATGACCTCATAATGTTACAGAAGTGACGTAAAACTGCTTCCGGCTAGTTTGGCCCTCAAACAACAAAAGAGAGAGACGCAGCTGAAGCTCCGGAGGAAGAGTTTTTTGAAATGTGAATTGTGATCAATAACAGAGTGGGCTAGCTGACCAATCAGAGCAGACTTTGTTTTCTGGAGGGAGAAGCAAGCACTACAACGGAGCATTTCAGAGAGAGGGTGAGAAGAGGTGCTGCAGGACAGCCAGGATGAGAAAAACAAGGAGGATTATGAGCATTAACGCATGTAAACATGTTGTAACTGTAACTTGAGATAAAAATATGCACCCGGAAAATAGCCCGTTTAAGGCTTTCTGATAATTTGGTCATACCCATGGAGCGCATTGTTTAAAGTCAAAAGACAATTGGCTACCTGTTCAACATGCGGTAAGTTGCATCAATACTTTCAGTGCCCTTTATTGGATATTACAATTAAAACCTATTTCTCAGAGAAACAAACTCTACAGCTAATCCATATTGTGGCTCTTTTGTTCAGTTTGCCTTTTCTAATGCTCACACTAATAACGTAGCATCATTTACATTGTAATTGTTTCTGGCTTTTGTCCTCGCTCCCCAAATAGAGAGGGAGGGAAGAAGGGACGGGGAGAGAGTGAAGAGGATATCTAGCGCTCTGGTAGTGCAGAATATTTACGTGAGTTCTCCGATTAATAAATGTGTTCTTTGATTTTCAAACAATAGCCTTTTGTTCTTGTTATTCAGTCTTTCAAGATCAAGATGCTGCTCCAATGGTCCCACAAATTTGAATAGAGCAACTGACATGGTTTATTTATTCACGCACAATAAGGAGATTGATGAAAAGCACGGGAGTTATTTTCACATTTTAATCAATTGTATTATCAACAGGCTGATACCTATACCAATATAGAATTTATAACAAATTCATTCTAAGTCAAATCTGAGATTCAGCAAGAGCCTTTGTTGCATAACTATATTTTCCATCACTGTGACAATTTGACTGTAAACTTGGCAGTATGAATCAGGCTCCTTAGATGGTATTATGGACTGTTTAGGGGGACCCCATCTAGTATCCCTAATAAGTTGAGCTTTTATTTTCCCCACACATCTGTCTCTTCTGTTTTCCCACAACAGGCCTCTGCGTCTCATGGCTAGGTATGCACTTATAATGCAGGCAGGATAGATTGTGTTGCAAATACACATCAACCATACCATAATACAATGATATTCCATTCATCTAAATGATATGGTTTCAGTTCTAAAAATCTTGAAAGGCATCAACTATGTGTAGAGCAAGTCAGGTGCTTTTATATAAACCAAAATGGCTCATGTGCATCAAGCTACCCATTCAGCAGGGTGAATGTTACCAACGACATATTCATTGAAAGATTAAAAGCCTGTCAGAAAAACATGTGTCATATTTGCATTGTTCTAGCTATAGCTGTAGTTTACTAGTGGGCCCTTACTCCGAATCACCAGAGCCCTCCACCAATAGGGAATCAGAGGTCTCGGTGGTCTGTTCCAGATCTCTGTCAATGTCCAATCATGGTTGAGGACAGGAGACGGACACACAGACAGACAGACAGACACACACACACACACACACCCCCACACACACACACACACACACACACACACACACACCCACACAGGGAAATGAAGAGAAGGGAAGGAGAGAAAAAGACGAAAGACAGTCACATACACAGCAAGATTAAAAGGAACAGACAAATGTAGCGGACCTGCCAACCATGAAGAAAAGTTTACACCATTTCCTGATTTCATGGTCCCCCCTTCAGACGGCTGTGGAACTGGACAGCCTGTGCCGACCCAACACACACTGCCCTGCTGTGTCTTCCTCCGTTACTTTGATTCAGCACAGCAGCTGAAGCCGAACCCACTCCACTGCACACACATACCTTTCCTCCTAACTAGGCTCACATCACACTTCTTGTCTTCTACACTCTAAAGAAAAGACTGAGATTCCACAGCTGTCTTCTTACCTTCCTGAATAGAGATTTACAAGGTGGTCACCATGATCTCTTTATTCTAACAAAAACGGACCAGTCCGTCACAGTGGAGCACAAGCAGAACCAAATGATTCCCTGACGTACCAGTGAGTAGATAGCCACCTTAGAATACACTACATGTAGTCCGGAAATTTGGGCGCTATTGAAAGGAAGGCATAGTGAACATGGAAAGAGGAGTAAGAGTTTTAAAGGAATTCCTAATGATGGTTATAGTAGATTGTTAAGCCATGCTATAGCATTACCTACCAAGGGACTAATTGACAGCTATCTCATGCACAGCACTGTTAATCTAACAGGCAGTCTGGATGTTACCTCACACACATTATGGCAACTGGATTTGTTTGGCCTCACTGTATGGCTTTCTGTTAATATATTGCCTTGCATCCTGTGTTTGCTTTTTTGTGTTAAAGCACTTTGTAAACTCTGTTTTTAAAAAGGTGCCACATAAATGAAGTTATCATCATAAATAACTACGACAACATACTTCTGAGCATCAACCTGACCTTTCAAACACCAACCTAAATACTGACATAAACAATGAGTCTAAAACCAGACTGCTTCTTGCAAGCAGTGCTACAGAAAAACAACAAAGTGCAAAGAGAGGAGGGAGGGACAGATTCAGGTTTTTTGAACAACAATCATATTTTGAAAAAAAGCTATTTCAGCATACAGTATCTGACTATGAATGTCTTCAGGTTGACAGGTCCATATAAGACAAAGATAGAGCAAAGAAAGACAGAGCCAACAGAGCAACAGCCAGCACAGACACATTACAACTAGTTGCATAGTAGTCTAACGGCGCAAGCACACCACAAACATCACAACTATTTACAATAACAGATTAAGACATGAAACAACAGTATATGACAGAAATCACTCATTCATCTCCATTAGGGTCCAAGACCAGTTTAGCCCAATCCAGTATGAGAGCCATTTTTGAATGGTCAGTGTCTTTCCTTCTTATTTTGCTGTTTTCGGGACCTTTCTGGGCGTAAACAAAAAGCATTTGGACCCCACGTTGGGGTGTAATCCCGAGCCAATAAGCAGAGTGTCCAGCCGTTGTCATTCCCAGGTCAAACACGCCGCTTTCTTATGCTCACTGGCCTACAGAAGCTCAAGGTATGTGTCACTCTTTAGCATCTGATACAAACCTGGCAGTCTCTCTGCTGTGTTCTGCTGTATGGGACACAGTAAGTCACCGAGCACAGACATCCCACAGCAGGATGAAGCTAGCCTTGTGCTGCATTCGTTCAAAATCCATCACCTCCCCTCAGGTTTGTGATGCGTGGATGCATTGATGAGTGCTTTAGAATGTTACCTCAATAAAACAATTACAAAAATACTGTTTTATTCATCTGGTCTCTCTCTCTCTGTCTCCCTCTCCCTCCCTCCCCTGCTGGTATTCGTTCAGTACAGCTGGCTCTACCGTGTAACAGAATCAGATACATATTCAATCGATATGTTGATAAATAGTAGTATGGGATCAGACTTGGTACTGTTAAAACACTCGGGTCAAGATCATTTCTACAGTTCTGCTGTCTCAAGCAGACACAGTATCTTCCCTTTGGCACAAAGACACTATTATAATCATCATCATCATACTGGACTTAGGCTCATGGTGGATTCTACATCTGCATATCAAGAGATGACTTTTCACCTTAGGAAGCCGTCGTCGTTCACAGCAGCAGAGGGTGCGGCTGGCCCTGCCTCAGAGAACACATCCACCAATAGGCTGCCAGCGCTGGTTGGAGCAGCACCAACGGGAGCTGCTGAACGAATCCCTAGGAGGTCTGCGGATGGTGACGGGGTGGACTGGAAAACAAAGAAAACTTGCCTTATGGCCATGAAAATGTCTCTTCATGAAAATATTTTTGGTACAGTTGCTGGTATACATAAAGGCAGCTCGAAGAAACCAAGAAATAGTGTTTATTTGGGAATAAACCCTCCACAAAGTCTGCTTACAGCGTTGGAGGCAGACATGGCTGATGTGTCTGGCCCCCGGTCGCCGCCTCCATTCAACTCCCCACCCTCTCTTTTGCTGTCTTCCAGCTCCGGCACAGACACAGCACCGGGCCCTTTCTTCTTCTTCAGCTTGGCCAAGATTGACGACTCCCTCTCTGGGAAGGGAGGCATCTCCTCCAGGACAGTGGCCTGAGGGAACAGAGGGGACGATCATGCTGTGGGTTTGGACTGAAAGGAGCTGCCGACACTAAATGTGACACTGTCCGCCAGTGCACTTGCTAATGCTCTAGACCTTTGCACAGTTGTAAACGAAAACAATCCAAATGTGTCCCAGTTCATTTTCTGTTGCGGAGTATGTGAATTACATTAGCTGACAGGAAACAGGAAGTAAACTGGACCTACGCTGTTGCTAGCTGCCTAGCAATGCAATTCATTCTGTTGAAAAACAAACTGTCTATTGTCTCATTATTACTGGAGCTGAGCTGAGTCATCATCATTATTAATAGGGTCATGAGAACTAACCAGAACATCAGTGCTAGCGATGGAAGAAAGCTTCAGATACTCGACAGCACGCTGCTGGAGCTCCACATCAGAGTTGCGGATCTGGCTGTCGCAGCGCAGCACCTCTTGGATGGTGGCCTTGGTCTCTGGGAACAGGTTAATGAACTTGATGTAGGCTGACAGCAGCAGGGCGCGAGTCGGCACAGAACACAGATGGAACTTGGAGTGGAGAAGATTGAACTGGACCAGGGGGCTGGATGAAAGGAAGGCAAAGTT
Organism: Anoplopoma fimbria; assembly: GCF_027596085.1. NCBI lineage: Eukaryota > Metazoa > Chordata > Actinopteri > Perciformes > Anoplopomatidae > Anoplopoma > Anoplopoma fimbria. The sequence goes on along the minus strand of NC_072459.1, from coordinate 17,475,194 downwards.
ACTTTTTTATCATTTCAACAGTCAACTTAGAGCCCAGGCAGTTAAAAAAAACAAAACATACCTGGAGCGTGGGTCACCAGCAATGAGGTTACCAAACTCTCCCAGAATGTAGCCTCCAACCTTTACCATGTTCTCATGGCAGGCAGGGGCCTGCAGGGCCTGGAAGAGACAATGCATCAACTTACTGTTTTCTAATTACAACACAACAGTGCTAAAAGACAAACGTATTCTACCCTTATTCCTCAAAAATGCATTGCTCGAGTTTAATAAATGCCACAATGAGCAACAATTCTTCAACCAAGGTACGAGCACGACACCGGTGAATTTTTCTGTAACACCTTAAATTTGCCCTGAGTTTCTTCAATGAGTTAATGAGCTTGTGAACAAGGTAAGATAACATTCTTCTTATTCGACCAACTCTATGTTGTTCTACTTTTAAGAGCTAACTCCTGTTGGTTATGACATTTACACAGCAGTTTCATTATGAAATCTGTAATTATGGCGATTTCACAGGAGGTTTTAATCCTGTTTTGCCATTGTGTCCAATTGATCAAGTAGTTTGTTCATACAAACTCAATTATAACTTTCAAAGAAATAGCCAGTGTAACTCAATTAACTAATCAAACCAAAAGTGAATACACTCAACACACTGTCTGAAACATCCAATTCTGGAAAAATGAACCCCCGTCAAGGGGTGAAAAGCCATGGTTAACCCTAAAGCTACCTCGCTAACCCCAAATCCTTCTTCCTAGTACAGACGCCTGGTGGATGACAGCTGTTGTGCAAATTATGTTTAAAGAGTATCAATGGAGGAGACAAACAGGAAATAAAACCTAATTTCAAACTTACTAAAGTGTCAAACCAACCCTCAAACCTTTTATCGGCCAAAAAAGTGCCTTAAATCGGCAGTGTGGAAGCATTTGGAATATAGAAACGGACTAGGGAGTCCTGTGAATTATTTACACATTTCAACCATCATAATGTGAGTAGAAGTTACTGCAGATCAGCCTAGATTAATTAAAAATATGCCATCTGGATATCGGCTCTAGTCACACTCTAGTGCGTTCAAGCTCCATTCAGTAAAAAAAAAAAAAATATCGTGTATAAAGTATTGCATTATGTAGTTGTACCTCAAAGACCGTCTTGGCGGCGTAGCCCTGCACATCGTCCCGGTTGATGACTATCTGAATGACGCGATACCACACCTCTTCGCTGACGTAGTCTCCAGCAATGCGGATGAGGTTAAGAATGGTATCCACATACCAGGAGTAATCCACAGCATACTTCTCTGCAAGTATGGCCACTTTCAGCACCTGAATGAGGAAAGGCACAACAAATCACAGCTCCATCGGTTGGTATGTCCTTTTGTGTGAAATAAATCAGATTTGATCATTTTGTGAGACACTTAAGTAAAGTTAATGGTTTGGTCAGAATTAATATGTTTTCTAAACATTTCTGGACTCTTTTTTTGATGCTGATGTATTCAATATACAGCTGGTGGAAACAAACCACCGTCACCAATTCTCACTTGACATCTAGAGAGGAATAGAATGGAAAAAAAGAATATAAGATCGCAAAATCTTGCTTGGCCCACTCTCACCCACCATCTCCTCTCTGATGGAGTAGTCTGCTGTCTCAAGGTAGCTGAGCATCTCGGCGACGATCTGCTTGGCATTGCTGCGATCACACATGGCGTACAGCAGATCAGCTGCCCTCTGCCGGACACTCACATCCCTCTCAGTCTGTAGAGACACAGAGAGATAAACAGTGACAAAATGGAAGAAGCAATTGTGAGTGTGCATTGTGCTGTTTTTCTGATCTGACACCCAAGTTATTCTGCATCCTTCTATAAATATAGCCACAAATAAACAAACAAACGTTTAGAAAAAAAATAAAAATAAACCTTGCTCTGGGGGTAAAAAAAAAATACTGTAGCATTTTTGCTGCTTAACATTCATGTTCTGTCTGAAAGTATTCATGACCAAAACATCAAAAATGTATTGATTGAAAAACACCCCTAGTGTGTTGCCTTAAGGAATCAACTTTTTTGGTCTTTTTATTTACTCACATAGGACACTCTGTCCACACCGAACCCATTAAATATGCACTTCTGTTACGTCATATTCAGAAACAATGCACGCATAAGCTGTGCACTCCAGATCAGACTGGAGAATAAGGCTAACCACTTGGAAGATTTGTAAGTAGTAGTCTACTATCTATTTTACTATGTTTGTAGGAAACGTCTCCCTCCAGCCAGCTGCCACCTTATTTAGGTTTTTGTGGTGCAATGATGAGATATCCTACACGTAAGACATCACTTCAACTTCACAAATGAGCCGTTCCTCATCTATTGAGGCGTTTACAACACAAGCCACAGGAATAAATAGAAACAGGGCGTCGGACAATACACAGATGTGTTTTAACATATAGGCTACAGAGATCTCTGGGGTTCTAACATATTTGCTATGCTAAGAATTATATCTGATGCCATGGGTTGGGCCAATCAACAAGCCTGAAAGGCTTATCTCTGTTTTACTGCCGGGTTTGCTGTTTGTGTGGCTTTGGTCATTGGAAAAATTAGTCAGGATATGAAAATGCACCTGCTGGTATCCTGATTAATACTTTTTCGAGGAAACAAAGCTCTGTTGTACAAATTACATTTCCTCTTGATGTTTTATTTGTGAACCACCAACCTTAAATCCTTTAATTAGGAATAATCCTTTGAAATGTGCAATCTGGTTTTAAAAGTGGTCTTTAAAGTTCTACCTGCCCCTATGCTGCATGTGTCCAGAACAATACATGCAAACACACCGGCAGCTGGGGACTCTACAGCTAGAGGTAAATGATGGATTTAACCCTTGCATTGGGTTTACGTTGCAGCTGGGCTGTTTGGTAAGCATTTCACCTTACAACCCCTGCATGCAGGGCAATATTGTTGTCATTTAACAGCTAATATCAGTTAACAAGGGTCAGCTGTCAGTCAGAAAAACTGTTTTTCTAAATTAGCATCCCAGCTATGGTGTATTGTTGTGAAGTGTAAATGTACAGGTATGTAGACTGGTAAAAGACACACTGCCAAGTTTTTGAAGTGTGGGACACCACCTTGAGGGCGTTGATGACAGTCTCGATGTGTGTCTTGACAGCTTCGTGGGAAAACTCAGAGCTGGCCAGAGTACACATGCTCTCCAGAGCTAGGTAGCGCAGGTTAGTCTCTCTGTGCTGCAGGAACTGACCCAGCTGATTACAGGCTCGCACCAGCAGGTTTGGCTCACTGTGGAACAGAAATCAAGACTCACTTCAGTGGTAGACGGGTAAAAACCTCCGTCATCAGATTGTGCAGGCCACCGTTAGAACTAAGCAAGAAAAGCTGAAGTTTGATTTCACACAAAAATCATTTTAAAACGGTAAAAGAAAATTCTAGAAAATGTATTTAGAAGGGATAGTCATACTCATTTAATGCAATAATCAAAGTGGAAACATGCATTTGAAAACCCACCATAACAAACCAGCAATATTTCAGTTCCATTAACCTCAATCCTAATTTAAAAAAAAAAAAAAAAAAAAAAAAAGTCTACAATAGCTGTCTCTCTTTTCTTTATTTTAAATGCCAATTTTTTCTGACTTCAGACACATATGTGGCCCATCATAATACAAAGTCTTCTTTAAATATTTGAATACCTTCTGCTCAGAATACTCACCTGTCATAGTGGATTATCAGTGAGATAGCCTCAAACAAGATAGCATTTTTGGCATTGGAATGCTGCACCTTCTTGGACTTGGGTGGCTCCTGGGCCTTATTGAGGATGGTCTCCAGACACTCTACCAGACGGCCCTTGACAGCACCATCTTCTGGTGGAGGGTAGCACTGCAGCAGGCGCAGCAGCTTGCAAGAGAGCCACGGTGCTGGGACAAAGTAGTAGGTGTAATCCTGTAAATCAGTGGAGGCCGACGACACAATCTGGAGAGACAACAGAATTTTTTCTTAGTACTTGTTATGGCCAGTCTAAACTGAACCCATGCAAGACACTGCTAACCTGTCTCGGCAAAGTGCAGCTTCCTATATGAAGGAAGCCCAGAAACACAAAAAAGTATGCAAATGTTTTGCATACTTTGCATTGCTGCTGCAATGCATGCTGTCAGTGTAAAGTGAGACAATCTAAACACCTAAAAGAAAATCTATTTTGTGATACTATGACAACAAATGACTTAGAGTGGTCCATTCAGAATTTGGTGAAGAAAATGCACAGACCGAAAAGAACAGTGTGAAGAATAACTAGATTCTTCATAATGTCCACAGTCATTTTTCAAAGTTCTCTTAACTGTTCATGACACGCATGCACACGTACATGTAAATGAACACAAACACAAACTCACCCTGCTTAGTCGGGAAACGGCCAGGGAAACACAGGTCTTAAACTCATCTGGATTCTTCTGGCTCAGACAGGTGATCAGAGAGATCGCTGCCGTCACCACACCCTAAACCAAAGCACACACTGGTTTTATTACAAGTTTTAAACTTTTAACACGTAACAAATATGTTAGCTAATCAACGTCATTCTTTATGATATAAATCATCTCTTTAACAACTCAATTTAAGACGCAAACACAAACAGGGACACCGAGGCTGCATCATGAAACTACATTCTTGGTGTGAAGGGGTCTGAAATGAGTGCTCACCATGTGTTGGTCATTGAGTAGGTGCACCACGCGTGACGTCCACTCACCCATCAGCACCAAGTCAGGAGAAGTCTTATAGAGCCGCAGCAGACACAGGGCAGCTGACTGTTTCACGCTGTCCATAGTATCACTGTGGCGCATCACATTCACATTACCAGCAGCCAAGTGAAGTCACAGTGATGTAAAGCGACATGATAGAAAACTGTCTTTGATCATCACTTACAGCAAGACATGAGAAAGAAATACAGGACAACTGAGGATGGTTTCTAGTAATTTGACTTCCTTGAGCCACTAAAGAAGTCACACTCACCCAGCAACCAGGATGCGAGGGATCTCACTGGCGAAGGCCTCGGCCATCTCACGGCTTCCCACGTTCGCGATGCAGTGAAGCGCCAGACACATGAAGGTGGGGTTGCGGCTGGACAGGTCATTCTTGATGGCGTTGTTGATCAGACGTATCAGCTCACTGTTGCTGTTTACCAGCACTGAGATGAACAGGTAGCCCTGGAGTAACAGTGAACAAGAGGGCAACGACACCAATGAGAACAGTGGAGACATCAAAACCCCATAGCAGGAAATAGAAATAGTGTTCAGCAGCTGAGCAATATCATATTGTTCATGATAATACCTGTACGCAATCAGAGTCCGGTTTATTATGCCTCCTAGATAAAGACTAAAGTGGTCTGATAGAACAGTCCTACATGAAGGGTATAATGTTCAGATGTTGATGGAACTGTTTTAGAGAGGTGTTGACTCAAAATGGTAGCTGTAGTCGTGCTGCTGTTGAACTGAACTGGCTTTCAGACAGAATTTCTTATACAAATATAGTTAACCTTCACTGATATTAATGGAGTAGACTAACCCCACCCAGCCCCAGCAAATACCACATCTACCCCCCCAAAAACTACAGTTCCTTCATCATGAGCCTGACTGGAACACTGTGCAGTGTGTAATTTCACATTAACCAGTAGGTGGCACCAAAACAGTAATTTAGTATTAAAATCGGTTGTTGAGGTTAAATCTGTCAAGTCAGAGCTTTGGTATGACAGTACAGATGTTCAACAGACAGTAATTCAGTTACAGCACTTTTCCTAAAAGATGGCTTGTATTTGTTATATTGACATTATTGTTTCAAATATTCAGTCTAATCCAAATAATAATAAATGGGATGGAGAAAATATTAGAAATACTGTTAAATATAACACACAATTTAACAGCAGCAGAAACTGCACTAAAAAAACACTGCACTATGAAATACGAAAGTTGCGGATTTGGTATAGATAAGCTCGCAGAGATGGAAGGGCTTGAATATTTAAATGGACGCAGGATTTATTCACAAGTTATTCATAGCTTAAACATATAATGTAAACCTAGTCCAATACAGTCCAATACAGGCTTTTAGTTTAATAATCTACACTCATTATCAATTTTTATAAAAAAAATAATGGCCATAGTAAGCGAATCCATTTAGAAATTATGGGCATTTTTGTTATAGGCCACTCTCTCTGCAACACCCTTTGTCAACCACACACCTTCCCACCAACACACTTGACAAAATTACATCCAAATTACAGCCTCCTAGGGTAAAAACTGTGGCTGCCAAAGGGTGGGGAGAGTGTTGTGGTCCAACTGACCAAGTGAGCTCGAAAGCAGCTGGTAGCAGCTAAAAAAGACAAGACATAAGTTCTTTATCATCGAGCTTTGTGGAATATGTGATGGGATGGATTCCACTGGACCTTTGCATCTGCCAGTACAGCCCTATTTACTATCTGATGAATTGTTTGCCTTAAAATAAGTCAATCATTTTTACTGGGTCAATATATGTATACAACCACAGGGTCAGGCATTAGAAAAGCATTAGAACACATTTGGTCCATGGCTGCTATCATAAGACAGTGTCCCCTTACTTGTCTTAGGAATAGTTCTGTTGTCTTTGTTGGTACAGCACTCAACTCTACAAATAGAGATCCTGACTCGACATTATTCAGCTTACTCAACATTTCCTGTTCCTGAGAAAGTGGTCCACTGCATAGAATCAGGAAATAGTCACAGGGGTGGAGGTATTTGTTCTGCTTTAACATTTAGGACGGGAAAAAAAATCATGTATGCATCTTTGAAATGGGATTCCAAGGGACACATTCATTTGGTATTATACTTAAAGAGGTACTGCACACTTAAACATGTTTAAGTTTCATTTTCATGCTTAGCTTCCAGTATCAGGTCCCATTCTGTGCTCATGTGCTCAATACAACTACATCCGATACAACTACAGAAACGTGCCCTCCTGGCTTTTCTATTTTCAATATTTCTTTTCACTGTTAGCACAGTTAAAGGATTCATTAACATCCCCACAGCAAACTATGCTCCGTTAGTGTCAGAAAAACACAAAGTAAAATATTAAAATTTCAGTAAGAGAATCATGTTGAAAATTCGATTTGTTACAGTCAGAAAGTAAAGGAACATCTGATGAAAAATGTTTTCAAAGTTATCGGTAGAACTGTAATGATATTATTAAGTACCCATATCCGTACTCAATATCAGCAAGTACTCAAATGTAGGTACTCTTACTTGGTCTGAAAAAGGTGGTATTGGTGCGTCCCTAATATTTATAAAGATCTGCATTCATGGGTTGAAAATGGCTCAACATGCCAATTACTATATACATCAGCCATCGATTATGAAAGTTTGTAAAACTTCCTATCTGTCGACCTCTAATGTGTTTTTAATAAGTGTTCAGAGTCGAGTGATAGTATTTGTTTCTTTCAATTCTATGCAGAAAAGTACCGTCATTTTAGGTTAAAGCTGAGGAATTAGATTTTTTGTTTAAATCGGATGCAGAAAACACAGATTTATTTTTAAAAAGCGGTAGTTGTAGAGTGATTGGATCTACATCTAGATTAGGTTAAGTAAATAAGTAAGTGGTGAGATAAAGTTATGGGAAGTTATTTAATAAATCTGGATCTTTATCATCTAGTCCAACACCCTTACTAACACTAAACTAATTAATACTACTCTGAACTTCAACTGGTGATATTTTCTTATAGTCATGTTGCTGTGGCTGGGTAGCATATTGCCAATGCTGCCAATATAGGTCAGGAGACAGCTCGTCTCTCTCACCTCCTGCTTTTAGGAGCTACTTCAGCAGCTCAGGCCTCCAATATGGCTTGCTTACAAACTCTATTTCTCAGGTAGAAGAAGCAAGAGCCTGCCTGAAAGACTCCTGATTCGCTCAGTACCTACTGCTAGCCCAAAGCTGACAAGTTTAGCATCAACGGCTACAGCAAAGCCTGATTGCTAACCTTAAGAGCAATAGAGACAAAGCGAGTTAGTGCTGAGCAATTAACTCAAATAAAACAAAAAGGACTAGAGTAACCAGCTTTCCTCAAATCTATATTTATAAAGTTATAAAATGCACTAAAATCTGAATCCAGAGTTATTTTCCTTCCTCTGTTCATGTGAATGAGCCAGAGAAAGTGGCTGGATGGAAGGTGGTGTTAAAGGAAACGCTGGCGCCCTTGCTCTATAGACTACATAACGTGAAAGATCCCCAAATGATCCGAGTATTTTCATCTGAATTCTATACTCGGATGTCAAACTTTATTTAACTTCTCTTTATACATTGAGGCCACCACCGATTGAATTGCGAGCTAACAAAGGAATCCCTTTTCCCCCCATGGACTGGGTAACACATCACACAATGTATTCTGATTGAACACATATTTTAAGACAAAATACAAGTGGCTGAGGTGCTATTGGACATCATTGATTGAGCCATCTTTGTGGTTTTCCTCTATCAGACGTTTTGTTTCGTAGGCAATGCCCCCTTAAGTCTTTGTCGCTCTCGCATACAAATGCATGTGAACAGCAGATTAATTATACAGTTCAACTATCATAGTGTGAAATCAGTTTTTACTGCCAATCGTTATCAACCAATATTCAGTCAAATATGCGATCAGGAGGTGTGTATTACTGCTTTCTAGTACCATATCCCTGATAATGCTACATTGTGAACAACAAATTCGTACTGAAATTGACAGGAGCAGAGCTAGTAACGTCGGCCGTACAGGTGCTAACAACAAACAAACGGAGGTTCCATTTAGCTTCATTTATGATGCGTTCAGGCTCTGCTTCAGTAAAAATGAGCTACTGGGAAGGCAAATGATAACGTCATCGTGATGTGTTTAAATGCAGTCTTGTAAAATGAAGTTTTTGGTGAGAAACCTGAATAAATACAGTTGGTGGAAGAAAATGTTTCCACAGCAATATAAAGTAGATATTAGAAAGCATTATTTTCAGTAACTGAGAAATCATCTTTTATATTTTCTGATAATGACATCTGGGTCTCCCACATCATCATGATTAATGCCATGCTTAAAACAATTTGTGCTTGCATTTACACGGAGCCTAAAAATCAGTTGTGACCTAAAACCCAGTTGGGGTTAGGTAGTCAAGTGTTGTAGGTATATAAAATAAAAAAACACACACACTGTCTACCAGCTGAAAGCTAAAGCAGCATGATACTTTGAGTATGTGGGCAATGACACACAGGTCAATGATCTCTTATTCTGTCAACTTTGAGTCAACAAACTTGGATCTGGTGTGGTTCAAAATCGCAAGAGAACAGTGTTTGATATGTTATATGATAACACAGTTTAGCTCTCGATACTTTAAGTACCAGCTGAACCAAAACCTGTCAAGTACCAACATTTTGGCAACGAATCATGGTCAGATTCCTCAGCATGAAATCTCCTACTTGTTAAAGTAATGGCTTTCTAGCTAATGTCTATAATAAGGCAAATTACTTGCTTGGTTTCGTAACTTCAGTATCGAAATGAATTGTTGGGCTATGTAAACAGACCAAACAGCTGATCTTATTTGCTACATCATGATATTCGACATTCACATTTCCATCTCCTATTTGTTGCCTGAACTCTCAATGGACAAAAAGTACAAACATCAAGTAACTGGTAAACCTTTTAGTGATACTGTGGACGTTCATCCAGCTCTCCCCTTTGAAAAGCTGAAATGGAAACATGGATTTGTGTTTGGTTGCATATAAATTATAGAAAATAAATCTGAGCCCCCTTCTACATTAACATTATTCTTTAACATTCTTGAGCCACGTTCTTAACATTTACTAGGCCTACACAACAGTTTTAGAATAAGCAGAACCAATAGGTTAATTTGAAGCGGGCTTATAATAGAGACAATTCCCTCTGTTTAACAAGTATATTTGGTCATATTTTAATATGCAGCTTCTTTGTTTTCTGATCTGGATTGGATATTAAACCCTTCAGGTGACTGAAGGGAATATGGGGACTTCAATACTACGTCTTTTTACAGAGAACTTTGACTTCTGGACGTTAAAAAACAGCCTGCAACTGCCTTCTTTCCACTGAATGGTTCAACGCCCACTCACTTTTGGTACCGGAATGTCCTTTTCACTATTTGATTTTCAACTGCTAATAACACATCAACAATGCAGACAGGATTCTCAGCTAATTGCCATAGCGTAGCATGAACAACAGAATGCTGAGTGCCAATTGGTGACAAACCTTAAGCAAGTCCAAAAATTGTAAGCATCCTTTAGAATTGCTACTAAATATTATATTTTTCCCTTTCGAAGGGTGACGCCCCCAGGTGATTTTAATGTTATTTTAAATTCTTATTTAATGTTAAACTTAGTTGCTACCAACCAAGAAAGTTGGTAGCACCAGAACTACCAGTGGAAAAGTGAATTAGGACTGTTGAATCTTACTGTGCTATTGCACCTTTCTGTTGATGTGTAGACTATAGGTTTTACTCTGTAATGTTTGGTTTTGTTTTATTTTGAATCAATGTTCGTTCTACATCTGTCAACATCTGTCATAATTGTAACCAAACTACAAGGACATGACAAATTCAATTCAGAGGTCTAGTGGAATGTCTGACCTAAACTGGTGACTTGAGTAAACTTGAGATTCTGTTTTAAGTACAGCCACACAAAGCTCATCAATCAGTCAATGCTGTAAACACACACAAAACAATCAGTATAAGACTTACGATCTGTTTCTCTGTGTACTTGTTGGAGCTCAGCAGGTTGACTGCCTCCATGTGTCCAAAGTCAATATCATGTCCGAGCAGGAAGATGAAGAGCAGCTTGCAGACATATTTCTTCTTGCTGTAGCCATCGAGAGCCTTGTCCCCTTTAAACTTGGAGCGAATGTTGGCCAACTCTTTGTTGATCCGTTTGATCTCCGCTTCCTTGCTCTTACCTGACAGGGGAAAGGAAGTAGTACCATGTCAGCATTTAAAAACATAGACACGATGGACTCTATATTTTTGAGTTCAACAATCGAAAAGGAAACCATCTGGAAACCAAGTGTTCAGGGTGAGAACCTCTTTCATCATCTAAAGATGGCCTTATCTGTCTTCGGAAACATTAATCTGCACTAGGGATGTCAACAATTATCCATTAATGGGTTAACCAACAAGCAGAAAAAATATTTTGGACCTGTTATGCAGGTCGGTCTAACAGTTAATTTACAGTCTATAGCCTGGATGGACTACGCATTAATATAATTATATCATACTGGTTATTTATAATTCAATTTGTTCATATATAAACCAATTGAGTTGTTCATACAAGATGTACTGTGGAAAGCTCAGCGGCACAGGGCCCGCAGAGCGGCTGTGTGCAGGTGTGTGTCCGGCTGTGTCGCTCTCAGGGCGAATTAAAGAGCAGAAGAGACAGCAGATGAATGATTAGATAGATAGATAGATAGATAGATAGATAGATAGATAGATAGATAGATAGATAGATAGATAGATAGATAGATAGATAGATAGATAGATATTCCTTTATTGATCCCTATGGGGGACATTCGGGTGTTGCCCTAGCTCAAGTACATTATTGTAAACGTTTCAATTTGGAAAGAATAGGACATCTGATCTCTCTTCTGATCAGCCTTCTGAAACTGTTCCACTATTGGTGGCCAATACATAAATAAATATAATGCATAAAAAGCAATTATTTAGTAATGAATGTATTTTGTGCAGTATTACACAGCTATGACATAAATCATGAAAAAGTTGAATTTCTTTGATAATTTCTTTGACAAACAATGGAATCTATATATCCAACATTGTTTCAGGTGCCCATAAGTGTTACCAATGCTTGAAAAAAAAAAATGGAGGCTATACGTGCCATTATCAAACTATTTACAATTTTATAACCTCTACTTACAGCCTCTCCTGTCCTCAATGATAAGTGTTCAACAGCCTGCAGTTCGGTCGAAGGTTCACTGAATTTTTGTCATGTGACTTTTGGTCTCAGGTGAATCAACTATGGCCTCCTAGTTGTGCTGAGGAGCCCGGAATTTAATGTTTTTGGTTACTTCAAACGGTTTCTTTTGAGCGATATTTGAAAAATGTCCTGATGAAATATCTAAGGTTAGTTTCGGTTACTTTTTCTGATGAAAGCGTTCGACACACATGTGTTCAAGGACCGTTCGGGAGATGAAATGATAAATCGGTCAATTATGACAGTTTTTTCTGCTTCTGGCTAGCATAAAAACTGTAGTTTTGGCAACTGTTTAAAGAAAGAATGCTTTTCCATCCCACTGCCATTACCAAAGCATTTATCAGTAATAAAGTTAAGCCTGAAAAAATATGAATGTGTTGTGTTGCATGTTGATTAAGTGGAGCTCCTAAAGTTTTTGCTAAATTTTCTTTAGGGAGCATCAGTGCTGCTAGCACAAAAAATAAACAGTCAACATGAAGCGTTACACAATGAACTGCCGTTTGGCTGCATGGAGCCAGTGCAGACAGCTGCAGAAATGAGGGCCGTGTTTTGCTTGCCACCTGCTGATTAATGGAAAGGGGATTTGCACCAAAGTTAGCGACAACTTTGGCATACACTTTTCTGCCAGGCCTAACAACTTTGGTTAGTTGGTGGTTGAATATTTAGATCCAGCTCACATATCGCCCAGCCTTAATTGGAGGATATACGAGTCAGAATACATGACTTTGTATTAATGTTTCTACAACATTGAAACTATCACTTTTCAATACAATACTTGGAAAAGTAGGGGTAATCAATACCACTTTCAGTCCAAAGATGGGCACACAATTGAGGGCTAATCATTAATGTTTCAAAAAGAAAAACAGAACTGCTGGCTTATTAACTGAACTTTCTCACACACATGTATCAGGCCTTACAGCTTTAAGAGAGTATTGCTAAACATCATATAGCTTCCAAATCTCCAGTAATAGCTAGTCTCAATCCAACTGGAAAAAGAAATAAACAAATACCTTGTTTACAAAATGACACTAAAGTCACATGAAACATCATTGTTTAAAATACTGTAATAGCCAAAGAGATACAAAGCTTGAAATGTGAAAGTACCAGTTTGTATTTCAGTAACTACTCCAAAACAGAACTTTTAGAATCAACAACTTCAGCGAAGCCAACTGTCTTATGCTGCGTTAAATAATTACTGGGTGCACTGTTGAGCAAAAGCTGTTGTCATTGTTGGAGGTATTATGATCGGTAGCTACAGTAAAACAAATTACAAAGTAAAGTAAAAATGTTATAGATAGCACATGTAGCGAGTTCCACTTTGGATCTGATTACAGGTTGGCAAAAAAACTGTCAAAAACCTTTCCTAAACAAAGTCCAACAAACGCCTATAAAGTCTTTCATTTCTCCTCACTGTTTTGTGTAGGATGGGTGACATTATATCATATACTGAGAATAAATGAATTTGTCAACAGTTAAAGATTTTGGCATACTGTCCCATCTTACCCTTTCTCTGGGTGTGTTTTATCATAGTGGGAAATGTGGCAGTACCCGGGTATTTAATAAAATGGATTAGCCATTCAACATTTTGAGACCAGCCTTTATTTGTATGTGCTGGCCATGTCGCTAGACATGATTTGATTTTGAATTATTAATGTAAGAATTTATTATACAGTGAGATCACAATATAAAACACATACGGTGATGAGATCAACTGATGGAATTGCATAAATTTCAGTAGTTGGAACATCTCATCATCAATCATTTAGTTTATCAACCTAATTGCTCTAAACCTCCATCTACAGCAACTAGTTCTGGCCAATGTAGTTGGAACCAATATTAAAAGGGAACATCTATGCAATGCATTGCAAATATATGCAAAAATATTACAAACAGCTTATCCACTTTCTACAGTACCAGTCAAAAGTTTAGACACACCTTCTCATTCAATGGTTTTTCTTTATTTTTATTTTTATTTATTTTTTCTCTACATTGTAGATTAATATTGAAGACATCCAAACTATGAAGGAACACATATGGAATTATGTGGTAAACAAACAAATGCTCAACAAACCAGAATATGTTTTATATTTTACATTCTTCAAAGTAGTTGAATGAGAAGGTGTGTCCAAACTTTTGACTGGTACTGTATATTTAACCAATTATACATTTCATTATTTCTTATTCATTGTACTCGTTTGTGGATTACGGCAGGACCTTCAGTCTAAACAGGGGTCAGCTGGGGCTCTGCTGCCTTTATTCTCCTCTCAGTCAGTTACTATTATATGGAATGTCATGCTGTCAGCATTAAATAAAGGACACAGACACCGATCTCAGCTGTGAAATAAACCTCCGTTTCCAGATTGCATTAGACATCCGGGTTTCTAATATCCTACAGATGTTTATGGTTTCAATTCAACCAAAGCGACAAAAAAAAAAAGGCCTCGTTTTTCTGCTTCCAAGCATCAGAAACCTTGTTTCCGTTGCAGCCAGTGTTGGTTCAATTGTCATGTTACAGGAAACATCTGCGTATGCATTGCTACATACATGAGTAGTTAGCGGCTGGTAACAAAATATTAGGCAACTACAGGCGTTACCGGCTCTGTGCCCGACATGTCATTCCATTACAGCATGGAGTGAAGTCAAATGATACCGTGAGCATAAAAAAAAAAGGACACAAGTCAGGAACTAGAATGAAACAAAAATGTCACTTACAGTTTCTTATGTCCGAAATGAAAACGGCTAATCCGCGCATTCCATCGCCTTTCGACACAGCCGGCATCTTCGCAGGCTTCGGTCCTCAGTCCGGCCTTAACGTTACCCGTGAAAATGGACTGACGTCGGTCCGCTCTTACACTGGACTGGAGTGGAGTGGAAGATGGCCAACTTGACGTTTAGTAGTAACGCTAGCCAACTACTTCGTAGGCTCCGAGTCGCTCGCTAACGGTACAGCTTTTATAAAGGACTGCTACCCTACCAGACTCACTGTGTGTTTGCGGCTCGCTAGCTTAGATAGCACTTACTAGATTAGCTGGATGGCGGGGTGGATCAACCAGCAGCAGGATAAGTTAACGTGATCCCTGTTAACTGGCTCGTTTCCGCTGGCTAAGACAAGCTAACGTTATTTCATTCAATCCTTATCTAACGTTAGCTAATATCAGAGGCGACGCGCGGAACACCTAGCGTAAAAAATGACCTCGATTTAAAACCACCGACTATTTGGATGTCTCTCAGGTGAAGTCAGTCAGATGTACTGGTGGAAATAGTGTCCCGAGGAAAATAACGTTAAGTTACTTCGAGTCAAGCACCGTAGAGCTAGCTTAACAGCTAGCTAGCTGGCTAGCAATATCATTCAAAGACTGGAATACATCTCCGGTTGACCGGAAGAAAGTAGACAGTATTAACAGCCAACCAGCGATGTGGTATTGTAGCCCTGCTCTCGTTGCCACGCTCGTTATTTGGTAAATAAAAGGTTCTGTATAATTGATGTCCGTTCCAATTCTCCAGCCTCCACTCCGCGGATGGATAAGGCTCGTGACAGCAGATCCAACAGCGTGACCGCGCGACGCATTGGCGCACGCGCACGCTTCTTTTCCGTCAAGTGAGTGCAGCCCGGCGCTGATTGGTCCAGCCGGCAGCGCTATGATATTCGCCCAATACTACTTGGATCTCTCACTGTGTCCAAGGCTGCCTGTTCAAACCAAGGCCGAGCCACGATGACCTGTGTTTTGAAATACAAGCACCGGGGACATACGGCTTCTAAGTAGGGACACTTTGTAGAGAGACAGCGGGGTTGAGTGAAGGTACACGTCCCACCAGCTTTGGCATTGGGCTACGGTTATTGGCCATTGCCTTTTGACATGCACCGTCACTATGATCGCGATCAACGATTAGCTGTTGCAGCAATAGCTGTCTGTTTGACCTTATCAAACAAGTGAGAAGAGCACGCGATTTGTTTTGAATTGTTCATTTTAATGTTAATGACAATAATTACAACCCTTCCTTAGTTGGCGAGATTTAGGTATGAATGCCTGCCTGTCATACAGTTACAATTTTCTGAACCTTGTATTGTCAATGTGAATTTGACATATTGGCAGCGTTGAAGATCCAGTGCCTTCATCAATAATTCAATTTCCTTTTTTTCTTCAACATCTGTTGGTTTTTTGTGGCTATATTTTTTGCTGATGTACTGTACCTTGGCTAACTCATTGTGAATTTCAACCCATGTGTTTATGGATGGTATATTGATTGTACTCAAGGTTGCTTTACAGTGAACAAAACACATATGTGATATTACTGTACATGAACTGATTTCACTTTGGCTTACCGTAAAAAACTGTAAAATATCACTCTAGAAACTCAAACTGGTGAGACTTCCTCCAGCCAGTAAAGGTCTACCAGACTACTCTGATTTAGCAGCATGCTACTGTGGAATTCCTGTACTTACCTGCTCCTTCACAGTTTATGTCCAGGATGCTGTGATTTAGTAGTATGCTGCGGGATAATTACTGTGTAAACTGTACATATATTACACTAAAATATTTGTCTGTACATTTACATTAAATTATTGGGCACTCAGTAGCCAGTATTATGTGCTAAATGTACCCTTAAAAAAAACATCATAAAATACTGTAAACCCATCAATAACCTAAAACATGTCAATTAAATTCAAATTAAGGTCTAGTTAAATTCTGGAAAAATGTACAGTTTATATTTGAAAGAACAAAATTAATATTGTTCCATTTTTGTTAAAAGGTTAAAATAACAGGAGTGCTGGGAACAAGGAAGAGGACCTTGAGCAAGCTTTGGCAGGGTTGGCAAAAGGTATGCAGAGGACATTGTGGTTATTAATATCAAACTGAGCTCAATGTAAATATTCCAGAGGCTGAGCCATGGATACACTTAATACTCCTGGTAGACATGTGCTTTCTGAAATCAGTAAGATGGGAAGTAAATCTGTATACCACTTGTTAAGTTCATGTAAGAGAGCACTACTCAGAGTATATACATACAGATGGATCAAAAGATCCAGAACAACAACAACTAGGACTGCCTTTTCTTTCACCGAAAAAGTAACTGGTATAACGAGTAGCCCAGATCTTATTATCTGGGGGTTTATTCAGTGGTGCTGACAGTATAGTCTTTGCTCTGCATTGGGAAGAGGAACATCAACCAGAGAACCTTTTAATCTGCTCCGATTCTGTTTCAGTTCTCATCAGCCTAGATCCTTTGATTCCAACTGTCTAGATATTTTATTAAAAGTAGTCTATTACAAGAACATCAAGGAATGTCAAGTTTATGTTGGTTCCTGCATGTAGGTTTGAATGGAAATAGTCCCTTGTGGCTATATCTACAAGTACTATTAAGAAAATCAGAGTAAAGATAAAATAAGTGATTTTTTTAAGAGAATAAGACTTGGAAATTCCAATTTTAAATAGAAAACTTAAAATCAAAAACACCCAGTTGGTTTCTTCATTGTCGGATTGAGGAGTCTGTTGTGCAAATAGCCTTATCATAGTGTGAAGGCCTAACATGTAGGCCTACGAGCAAGACAGGACAAGATGCAAGAAGATCCCAAGATATCTAGAATTCATACATATTAATATAAAACATTGATGAACCAGTGGAAGTTGAGCAAACAGTGTAGATTTGTTTTGTTGGAGAAACTGTATTCATGGATTAGGCTCCGATCACTGATTCCCACTCCCAAGCAGAAGGTGACGGTAATGCAACTCAAACACCGGACGTCAAGAGCCGTTAAACCTGAAAGAAGAAGAAGAAGAAGAGCCATGAAAACAGTCATGGGCGGAGCCAAGGAGGACTTTTTCAATCTCACGCACGCAGGCAGGCAGGCAGGAGATCGAAATGGCGGCGCCAGCAGAGAGGATGGAGGTAGGGTGTTACAATAGGAAATACAATATTACTCCAACTTGTTAATGTACGCCGTATACGCGAGCATTTGTCCGTTTTCCTGAACAAGTGTTGTGATTTTTGTTTTAACATTCGTGTTTTTGTCACGATGTTCGCGCCAGCTTCTGCTGCATCCATCTTAACGTAAGGCTAGCGAGCGTGACTTGAGTGAAGAAACTGCCGCCGCCGTTCATTCATTACGGGTCGCTTACCGATCGAGCTAAGATTCGATCCCTATACGTTTACCACTCCGTACGCTTTAGGACGGGGCCAGCTTTGGACTTTTGACCGCTGCAACTGTGTCCGCAGAAACGTTGTTTTACTGTGTGCGACATCTAGCCGGCCTTTGGGACCGCATGGGTACTAACGTGTTAGCTCAAGACCTAGCTTAGCGGTGATCCTCTGCTCGCGGAATGGATGCACCGGGTTGTACTCGGTCCCACTGCTCGGGAGATACTACTAAGTGCGCGAGAACATATTCCCCCACTGCGTCCTGGTGTATTAGCGGCATCCACCATATATTTGCTGACATAACCGTATAATCCCTCGTTGTTGGAGTAATTTATAGTAAAGCCCGTAACGTTGAAAGACAAACGGCTTAAAACGTTAAATCGTGCCAGGTTATACCTGTTGGTTGGCTCCAGCTAAGGTACGTGCCCGGTAACTGCGTCTGGCGATCACCCGTAATTTAGCTATTTTTTTTGAATGAGCGGCTCGTTGCCGCTGCGTAGTTTGGGATAGTCTTGTGAGGAAGGCCAAGATCGCATCCGAGTACCACCAACCATGTGCTCCCCTCTTTTGTGCTGCGGGGGAGGCTGGCCTCGTTCACTGATTTAAAAAAAAAAAAAAAAAAAAAAAAAAAAGTAGTTGCGATAGTCCCGACAAAACCAACGATTTTGATTGAGGCAGAAGTTTGCACTACGGCAACGTTGATGCACTATTCCCGTGAAATAGTGTGCATTTAGCTTAGGTATTGTAAAGACCGATACCGTTACACATACACACACACACACACACACACACACACGTGTGTGCGTGGTAGGTTGATAACAATGCGACTACGTTGTGTAGTTTATAACCAACAATGTGGTTCTCTGTTAAGTATGTTTCAACTTATTCCGAACCGTTTCGCTCTGTTAATTAGTCAAGAAGTTGCTTAAGCCTATTAATAAAACGTATTGTAATGTAAATTGCACATGCCACATCCCACTGCATGGTTCAGTTGGACCCACTTTTGGTACCAGGTCTTACACTCTGGCCACATTTTGATATTTATTTCAAGGACTTAAATATGAGTGGAATTTAATTGTAGTAGCATGTGAAGAGGGATGAGATCTTTTTTTGAAAGATTTAAAAAAAAAAAGGTGAAACATTGACCGTTAGGTCCAAGCTTCTGTCTTTTTAATAAGACGACAAAAAAAAGCTATTGTGATCAATAGTAGGCATTGCTCTGTTTTCGCTATTTAACCATTACATGGGTTGTTTCCAGAATGGTATTACAAGAGTACAACACATAGAAATTCTCTTTCACCTTTACAGAACAAACTCATCGCCCTCAAAGCCAAATCTTACTCTAAAAATACTTTCATTTGAAGGAAGGAAATCATTCATGACTTTGTAGTGAGAACTTTTGGATGGATCTTGATATTTGAAGATCTCTGTTTCTACATTGTTGATTGGTCAAGAATATTCAGATGAGATGCGTACTGAGTCCAATTCCTGTTTTGCTAGGATGAGGAATGTGTTGGGTACTTCATTGATGATAAATTAAAATTATTTTACTTGACGCATCAAAAAGTAATGGAAAATATTAAAGGAATCTTTTAAAAAAAACTTTAAATCGTTATATTTGATTAAACTGTACATACATCTATAATGCCGCTAATAACTTGGTGCTGTGTCTTGATAGAAAACTCGGTAATGTTATGCTTCAAACTGGGTACTGAACAGATGATGAGCGAGTGGTGGTGCCAGATTGGCTGTTGAATAAAATCCTTTGGCTCTTAAATGAGTTTAGCCTGCATCAGTTGCCATCCATCTGAGCTTAGCTGCCTGTTGCACCATAGAGCCAAACTCTTGGTGGCACTACTGCGCACTACAATGCGTCGCGTTAATCCAGCATTATAGAAATCTGAATTTAGGACGTAATTGAGGCTCATACTGTCAGTATTCCTATCGTATCGCCCTCGCCTATCTTGTTTTCATGATAAGAGCTGCTTTTTGTTGCATCTGAGTTGTGGATAAACTTCTATAAACCACCATCTTACACACTGTCTTAGTATTATCATTACTTATAAACACAATAGCAAAGCCCAAGCTTGCTTCAGGTTGTAATTGTGTGTGTCTTTTGTTGAGATTTCTCAGGGGGAGAGCTCAGCCAAGCCTGCAGCAGAGGATATGACATCAAAGGACTACTACTTTGACTCATACGCCCACTTTGGCATCCACGAGGTAATTTCTTTTAAACCAATCAAACGGCTTTCATATCCAAATGATTAAACATTATAAAGTGTATCCCCTTTGTGTCACAATATCTTAACCCTAGTGCTATTATTCAGCAATTTGTCTATTTCTCTTTTCCCTGCCACTGTAGGAGATGCTGAAAGATGAGGTTCGCACTCTGACCTATCGCAATTCCATGTTTCACAACAAGCATCTGTTTAAGGACAAGGTGGTGTTGGATGTTGGCAGTGGGACAGGCATCCTCTGTATGTTTGCTGCCAAAGCTGGAGCCAAGAAAGTTATAGGGGTATGTGTTGGTCTACATCAGAACTAATACTTTTTTTGTTGTTTTCTAGATTGGCTGGACTGTCATCACTAGTTAGTAGGGTTTGACCAATGCTGACTGATCCTTTTTTTTTTTTTTTAGTGGCAAAGGACGGGAGGCATGAATTTAAATGTTGTTCTTTGTCTTAATAGATCGAGTGCAGCAGCATCTCAGACTACGCTGTGAAAATTGTCAAGGCAAACAAGATGGACGATGGTGAGTTCATAGAATCCTATCACGTGGTGACACATATAGGGTTTCAAAATGTTTTCATATTTTTGGATCACAGAGGGACAAGGAAATTAAAGTAGTTATCTAACTCCTGACTTCTCGTGTCTCCAGTTGTGACCATCATCAAGGGGAAGGTGGAGGAGGTGGAGCTGCCTGTGGAAGGAGTAGACATCATCATTTCAGAGTGGATGGGCTATTGCCTCTTCTACGAGTCCATGCTCAATACAGTCATTTATGCCAGGGACAAATGGCTGGTATGTATTTGTATTTGCCTCTCACTTTCTCTCACTCGTCTTCTTGACAAGTTTTATTGAACGTTTTGATATGTCTTTATTTTAATTATTTCAACTTTGTTACCTCAACCCTAATCTGAAAATATTCAGTTGGGTAAGGTGGATGGCTCTCATTACTACAGTTGTATCATGAGCTTGAGAGGGCCACTGAGATGGAGAAGCAGTGGTAGTCAGTAGTGTGAATCTGGGTTATACCAAATTCAACACTTTAAAAGCAATTTACCATGCATTGCGTTTGGCAACACTTCTCACTACCATGTACATATAATTTGCCAGCATCCCATTGTATAGAAATTCAGTCAAGCTACATCCCTCTGCATGCACAGTGCTTTGTTGTGCAGCCCACACTACCGCCAATACATGGCCACTGTTTGAGCAAAAGCACTAAGTCCTACATGCTTTCATGTAAATTGTGATGCCATTATTGGATTATATGTATTTGATATTTTGTCTATTTCCCTTAACCAACAGATGGTAGCCTAAAGTGACGTCCTCAGTTTACGACTTGTTAACTTGTGGGATGTAGCTTGCTTGAGCATGCTCATTGAGGAGTTTTAATTAATAATTTTCCACTTATTATTTTTTGTAAAAACATTTCTTTTATAACGTTCTACCCAAAGTACCTTTTCTACATTAGTTAACTTGCTAGCTTACTCACCAAATGGCACATTTCACATTGTATTTGACATATGAATGCTTGTCGTATATGGTAAAGGTTAATTTTGTAAAGGCATTTAACATTATAAGAAAGAGCAGATAACTCCAGCATTTTCATGTTTCTGTTAAATCCCATGGAATGCTTTTGCATCCCTAGTTGATACTGAAACCCGTTTAGTAATCATTAGACTGCACATTTCAAACTTTGTTCTAGATTTACTAGACAATTGGCAAAACTTGACTAAAAGCTATTATTTAATAGGAACTGGTCATGAGCTGGTTCAGATCAGATCCAATATAGTGCATCCCATGCTCTATAGAGATGCACCCATCGATCAGCCCTGGTTGAAACTGGCTGGCTGTCAGCTGATCGTGTCTCCTCCGGCCTACCAGTCTTTTATATCCAATAATATTGAATTTTTCAAGAAAGAAAAGTTTCCAAGCTGTCAATTAAGAAAAATGTCAATTGAAGGAAATTTCTTGGGCTCATCTCTCCTAAACTCTAAATGTTTGGCTCTGTTGGATGTCTGTTGATGTTGTGCAGTCTAGATGGTCTGTCACAAGCTATGAGTCTGATTGTTGTTGTTTTTCCCTATGACAGAAGCCAGATGGACTAATTTTCCCAGACAGGGCAACCCTTTATGTCACTGCCATTGAAGACAGGCAGTACAAGGACTACAAAATCCACTGTGAGTAGTCAACCCTTAGAACACCGCTCAGGATGGGAAACGACTGTCTGTTATCCACATGTAGTGTGTTCAGTGAACTGAGTTGTTTGTGTGTCTGCATCAGGGTGGGAGAACGTGTATGGTTTCGATATGTCGTGCATCAAGGAGGTGGCAATAAAGGAACCCCTGGTTGATGTGGTGGACCCAAAGCAGCTGGTCAGCAGCGCCTGTCTCATCAAGGTGGGTGGATAAGCAACTGTTATGATAAGATACTGGGACAGAGGTGCGTCTGTCCCTGGCTACACAGGTTTTGACTCTGGTTGTGCATTCTGTAATAAAAAGTCTGATGCCAGCTTGTGGGTTTGTTTGTTTTTTCAGGAGGTGGACATCTACACCGTGAAGCTAGACGACCTGACCTTCACCTCACCGTTCTGCCTGCAGGTGAAGAGGAACGACTACATCCAGGCTTTGGTCACCTACTTCAACATAGAGTTCACCCGCTGTCACAAGAGAACCGGCTTCTCCACCAGTCAGTCTGCTTTCTTACACACATCACACCTGTTGTCAGTGATCAGGAAAGACTTGATCCGTTGGCATTAGTAAGGGTTGTATGACTCTGTAACTGTAATAGTAAGTTAGGCTACCTGTTCTTCTAGTAACTGGATTAGAGCAATGTGAGGAGTTTTAGTAGTCAGGAAAAATATAGTTTTTATCCGTTGTTGATATATTATCATCTGATAAATGAGAATACTATGAACTTGTATCTTTTAATGGAATAACCAATGATTACACCTAATAGTGTGGAGCCCTTTTTAAAATGGCAAAACATTTTGTCAGTAGCTTAGATGGTCCATAGTATTCACATGAAAAATTATTGAATCTGTTCTTTACTACTCGGATGATGAAAGCTCGCTAAAAACTACTCATCCTTTATTCTCCACATTTTTGCGAAACGATCAGTATTGGCCACAACAAAATGAGGATTAATGTTATCCACCCTGAAATTCTATTCAAAGCCTCTGGATTAAGTATCATTGTAAATAACGTGGTTCTCAGCTTTGATGCCTATCCCAAATCTACAGTATAGGTTTTTACTTATGATATATTGGTGAAGAAAATACAGATTTCATTTTACATTATATGATATTGATTGATAATTGTTCCACACAAACACAGTGGGTACAGGAGAGACATAGCGTGAGCCCACACGGAGCAGGTTCCCTGACTATTAATACATTAAAATGTTAAATTCTAACTCATCACAGTTCCATCAGTCAAAGTTGTCGTACCTTTTATAAGACGTGAACTAAATGGGTTTAGTTTCGACAGATATTATTGTATACCATTTAAGCAAAACAAATTTGCTGTCTTTTTTTTTTTTTTTTCAATACTTACTATTGCTCTTTAATAATGAAAATGAAAAGTATTTCTCAATGGAGTTATTGGTAGAATACCTATTACAAAAAATAAATAATGGCTGCAGCTCTAAGCATGCAGGCTGAAACAGCAAGTTTCTTCATTTCTATACAAAGTGGTGTTTGGCTGCATTTACCTCAGTATTAACACATTTCTCTCACTCACCAGCTAAATGGAGTTTTGTTTTCTACATTGACTGCAGGAGTCTGAAGTATTCCGTTTTTGGAACAGACAGAATTCATGCACACTTTATTTTCCCTTCTCAGGCCCAGAGTCTCCCTACACCCACTGGAAGCAGACAGTTTTCTACCTGGATGATTACATGACCGTGAAGACCGGTGAGGAGATCTTTGGCACAATCAGCATGAAGCCAAACGTCAAGAACAATGTAAGCGGAGCTCCACCTTTCATAACACATTTTGAAATTCCTTCCCATTTGCTGTGCTTTGAACAATCTCTTTGTGTTGCATTATCTCTGGATTGGGCTGCTGTGTGCGCTTTGTCTGATTCGTTTCTGTTGGTTTGCAGAGAGACCTGGACTTCACCGTAGACATCGACTTCAAGGGTCAGCTGTGTGAGGTGTCAAAGACGTCAGAGTACAGGATGCGTTAGTCTCAATTCCTCCCTGTGTTAGTTAGTCTTTAGTAGAGGACAGATTATACTGTTTGACTCAGTCTCTACAATAGTTTGATGCTCCCCATGCAGCAACATTTTAATGTTTTCTTTTCTTGTTCAGACGTTCGCAGTATTTGAAAGATCTTAACATGCTTAGGGTCAAAGTGCATTGTCGTGGCGACGTAGTCACTCAAAACACGCGTGATGTATGCCTGATGTTTGTGTGCAACATCTTAGGTTTTGTTCAGGGTTTTTTGTCCTTTGCATGTGCAAGTGTCTATGTTGTCATCCATCCATACAGACACTAACGCAACCGCCCTGCCGACATGTCTGCATACTATACTGTAGGGTCACTTTGGCCCTCTGTTTGGTCATTACATGACCCCGATTCTGATCTCTCCTTATTTTTGAGTTTGTGGAAGCTGTTTGTGGGTTTTCAGATTTGTCTTCTAAAGAAACCATGCCTCTTTCACCTGTCAACCAGTTAATAAAAAAACGTGTTACTGACAAGCAAACTTTCCGCTAAACACCTTAGGACCTATTCCATCCCCCCAAAAAATAGCCATTTAATGAAATATAAAAAATACATGGATGTGGTTCTGGTGTGAAAGGGGGACCCAAGCTTCCTGGTTTTGGTTTTACCGGCATTCAGCATACCCTGAAAAGTGATCACAAACATGTCCCAAACTACATACTAACTCTACACAGTACAGACTACATATTAATTGTCCTAGGATACTGTTTTAGCATGTAGTTTATAAAATGTTCAGATACTTTGTCATTTTAACAGGATATGTGTATGTTGGATGTAAATCAACTATTTTGTAAAGCTACTGCCAATTAAACTTCAATGAAACGTCTAAATATCTCCTATGATTTAGTTTTGTATTTTTGTTCATTTTTTTTGTTAGCAATGTCACCACGACACGCAACTTAATAATTGCTGTGAGCAGCTCCTCCGTTTTGGGAGAGACTGGTGTGCATCAATGGCACAATTTAAAAATAAACTGAGTTAGTCTGAATACAGTGTGGTTTGAGAGAACCTTAGTTTGTCACTTTTGCTCTGTGAACTCACACCATATTAAAAACCTGCTTGAATTAGTATGTAGTTTAGATTTGGGACAAGAGTCAGGATGCTGATCTCATGCAGGCAGCACAAGTTGATTCAACCTTAATCAGGTTGATGGCTGTGAAACTGTTTTTATTTGGCATATGCCATGTGTGATAGCTGGGTTGCACCATCTGCATTGATCAGGTCACACCCTTTAAAGAAAACCACACTTGATTATCTTGAAGTGTTGATTTCTGCTGCACCTGAGAGATTCCTCCCGGCTCCACATCTGTCAGGGGTCCTGGAGCCATTGAGTCTTGATACAATGTTGGTCTTTATACAGTGCGTTTGTGGCTGCTAGTTGATCATAGCAGTAGTAACCATGTTTGCACTGCAAAGATTACTGACTCCCCACTCTTTCTTTTCTTTTTTTTCTTCCTCTTTTGTATTTTGTTTTGTTGTCTGCTGCTTTTTAAAAAAATAAATAAAACTAATCTGTAGATGTAACTTTTCTTCAAGTGTAGTGAGCTGTGGTATTTTCCCTACAGCATCTTTCAGTTTATTTTTTTCATTGCCTCTTTGAATTGTATACCCACCCAATAGGTATACTTCAATGCTCTTTTTCTGGTCCTTGAATGCATCTTCAGTCTCCAGTACAAAACAAAGCTGCTTGGCAGACCAGGTTGTGCATTTGCCAATATTGTCATCAGGTGAAGTCTCTAAAAAAACCACTATGTGGGCATTGAGTTGAGTTTTTTTCTCACACATCCTAACCCTACGGTCTAGAATGAACCCTGTTTGTGAATGCTGCAGTTTCTGTCCCAGCTCTGAGGACCTGATAGTGACTTGTTGGGTGTGTAAACAGCTTTTTCCAAGGCCTCTGTCAGATACTTTATTGCTTGTAGTCAGAACTCTGACTTGTCCCCTACATCACAAATATAATTGAAACATGTCATCTACTGATTTATCTAAGAGAAACAAACACTTTGTTAAAAGGAACTGTGGGGTCTTGAATGTAGAGGACCTTTCACGTTGTAAAAGAGGGATAAAATGTCAGAACGGATACCATTGAATCAGTCTTGCAATTTTGGATTGCATGAATCAGTCATTTTGGCAAAATACAAAAAATAAATGTGCTTATTCAAATTGAGATAAGATAAATATAAATTGCTTTTCTTGTTAACTACAAGGCTGAGTCGAATGGATGCAGATAAAATGCTTTACTGAAATAAAACGAAAAATGTAACGCAAAGCCGGCTCATTTAAGCATATGTTTGATGTTGAGTTGTGATTGGAGGAGCAGTGCGTAAGTAGCTATTTTGTAACTCATTTGAAAGGTGCACTAACTGTAGACATGCCCCTCTCATTGTCACACTGTCACAACTTGTAGTTCTGTTTCTTTACTTCCTGACTGCCAATGGCGGTAAACAAAGTGGATATTAAGCCAGGATTTTCAAGTCGCCCTGACTGAATTAAGCCATGACTCAGATATCTGAAAGCAGTGGCACTCAAATTACCGTGGAGGTTCATCCCGTGCAGATAGCTTACTCCAGATCAGGCTAACACTCAGACTTGATTGATCCTTGTGCCTGATCTGTTCAGCCAGCAGTCACTCCAAACGGATAGAAATGTGTATTTTTTTTTTGTGTATTTTGCCTTATTTTTATCTGCCTATATTAAAATACCCTAGATATTGCCACTTAATTACGTACTGTCCTTTAACATTGTGACCATTATTTATTTTTTATCATTATCAATTGTTACTGTTACATTGGGTTTATGAAGACTGCTGTTTGTATTTTTTATGCTAGAGGTTCGATGATTATTGTTGCAGCGGCCTAGATGATGATTTGAAATGGCTGATGAAGTTTGAAAGGCTGTGTTCACAGGACCAAAAACTATATAGTGTACTGTACATTCATGGAACAACAGGGTTCAAGTTTCAAGAGCATCCAGCTCCAGGTTACTTCTGTTGCTGGCTTGGTCGTTTACAACGGCCCCACTCGTCCGTATTTTTCTCTGCACGGCTCTGCTGCCATATCTGATCACTGAGCGTTATTTGACTCAGCCACAGGGGCATCCCTTCCTCTTGACACTCCCTGTGTGCCTGTCTCACGGTTTGCCGTCTCTCTCCAAACTGTCTTCTCTTTTTTCCAGCCCTGAACCCACACCTAGAAAGGAAATTAACCTGGAAAGGTTCCACACCGCCAAGACAGTGTGCCAATCATCTCCCCCGAGTGGACAGGTGTTTCTCAATAAATAGGTGTAGATATCAGTAGCCATATTCTCACATGCTACAGGTGGAGGGAGTCAGACCCACCAACATGCAAGACTATGACATGCAAGACTATGAGAAAACGACTCTACTTCTCTCTTGATTTATTCCCTCAGTAAACATTGTAAACATGAGTTTATGGTCTCAATCTCTAGTTTCAAGTCTTCTTCAATACAGCATGATGGTCATTCAGTAAATTAAAGTCAATTTAGAGTCAAATAGAACATAAAACAGCTGCTTTAGGGTGTTGCTTACTTTGAATTGACAGGTTGCTACTACGGCGTCTTCCAGTCTGGGTGATGTCTGTGTCGTTTTAGAAATAAAACCCTTGTACAGTGTGTTTTCAGTTCATTAAAGTTAATTATTACCTTTTTGGTTGCCTAAAAAGGTCTTATGCAGCGTTCGGTTGTACTTAGCTCCATCTTCTCTTGTCAAATCTGGTTGCAAAAGGTGACTTTGGGCACTGTTCACATCATAGAAATGAAATAGGAGTAGACGGGTCATTCCCATTCAAATTAACATTGATGGATGATCAGAACTGCGGCCATTTTCATGAGTAACGTTGCCATTACAACTTCTGTAGCGGGCTTACTTACCGTATAAACAAAAAAGACTGAGCTGAGGTAAGGTTTTGCAGTAAACTGCTTTGGCGGCCTTCTCTGATATGGGTGGCAGTGGTTTTCCAAGGAACTTTTTCCCCACTCTACCTGAAAGTGAGTCAATGGATTCATCTCTCAACCGTAACTTCCGCTGTGGTGCTCCTCAGCTCAGCAGCTTCTGGGCGGGTGCAGGCCACAGGCAATCTCTGGTCCTGGCTACATGGATGTAGATGATATGTAACATAAACCTTGATTATTTATCAAGGAAATGACATTGATGATGCAGCTAAGTAAGTGGACAATTAGCGTCTTTACCAACTAAAGTGAACAATGTTCCTGTTAATGCCTCAATGAAGGCACAGTTTGAGCCGGGTGGACACACTGCAATCTTAAGGCCAAGACAGCAAAGACACAAACACATGTTGAACAATACCAGGTGAAGTGGCCGGTGAAATGTACATTAGAATAGTTACACCATGCAGAATATTTTAAGGATTATTGTGGTGAGATGTACAAAGAAAACAACTTTAAAGTGAATCATATCAAGTCATTAATGGCAGAAATGTGTTTTGAACCAATAGATGGCAGTAGAAGTAGACATTTTGTCTTGGGCTAACTCCTAGGGGACAGAAAATTGCCTAAATCTAGGGAGATTTCTGCCAGACAGCCCTGATGGCAAACTTCTCAGTCCAGGTACCCAACATGCAGTGAGAGAGGACTGCCTTACTTCTCTTTTATATTGAGCTTATTTAAAAGTAATTTTACTATTATTATTCAAATATTTTTATATCATATGGCCCATTTGTGGTGAGTATTACAGTACAGAGGGTACAGACAACTGTATGCATTCTCTGATACACATGAAGTCACCAGTCCATTATTTTCACCTGCATGTGAAGAACTCCACTGGCAGACATGTGCAGAGGCTAACTTTATAACCCAGATCACAGTGATTCATAAGCACTCATAATGATTTTTTTGTTGTTATTTCACAAATTTACAATTTTTTTTTAGAGGACTCATAACACAGTATGAACAACGGCTCTGCCCTCAACAGTAAACACCTCAATTATCACACACACATATACTTATGTAGTACTTTGCTCATGTATGTGTCCTTATGTATACTTTTCTATATGCTAGGACTTTTTCATATTTTTACTCTGACACACAGACATTATTGTAACAAACTCATTTTAGCTGTATTTATATTCACTTGAATATGTCTCATGTCAATGTTAATGAAAAAAACTGAATTTCAAAAGTTTTTAACTGATAAAAGTGGAAATAGAAGTAGCTCTTTACTTGTTTAGCTGTCCGATGGTATTATAGAATCAGAATCAGCTTTATTTGCCAAGTATGCGTACGCATACAAGGAATTTGACTTCAATTTTATAGAAAATGGAGCCGGTTTTGTGGCCCATGTAGGTCCTCCTCCACGTCCATCACATGACGTTTAACTGCCCCCTTGTTTATTACAAGTAGGAAGTGAGTTTCCTGAGTTATCAAGCCACTGTTTCCTGTACTAACTACTTAATCTCTCATTGCCTCCATGGACACACACACACACACACACACACACACACACACACACACACACACACACACACACACACACACACACACTACAATATGGCAGGCGCTTCTGTTCTAAGGTTTTAAATTATTGGAAGTTTGTGTGGAACTTGAACTCATAAGAGACACAAAATGTTATAGTCAAGTCAGTTAACTACAAGTCCAAGGCAAGCTTCAAGTCTCCAGCTCTTGAGTCTTGCAAGTCTTAGGAAAAGTGCAAAAAGTTCCAAAATCAAGCCTGTACAGTTTGACAAGCTGTTGACATGGCTGGTGACAGTTTGAGCTACTCTGTTAGTACTCTGTCAGACCGTATCAAGACTGCTCACGGCATCTACATGGAGGAGGTAAATATACTGTACTTGTATATCTCTTTTCTGGTCTTCTGACCACTCAAAGCACTCAAACACTACATAGTATCCTTCACCCATTCACACACCGATGGCACAGCCTTAAGGAGCGATTTGGGGTTAGGTGTCTTGCCCAAGGACACATCGACATGGACTTGAGGAGCCAGGGGATCAAACCGGCAATCTTCTGATTGAGGGACAACCTGCTCTACCTTCTGAGCCTCAGTTTCCAATTCAAGTTCCCTGACCAGCAGCCAGCGGGCGTCCAGAGGAAGATCAAGGAGGGAATTCTCATCTGACACCAGAGACCATCTTTGAACAGAGACTAGTTACTATCTCCCCCCATGTACAACCACCATATGCTGAATGAAGACTGTTAGATGTGCATGAAAGTTAAACTCTGTTAACCTATTAAATGGAGCTTTAAGATTTTATTATCAGAAAACAAATCATGTGTCTTGTATTCCCACCTTGAAACAGACTTTAATATTGTGAAAACTTGGGTTTGTGTGTGTTTCCTAGTTCCAGTATTATTTAGTGTAAACCTCTTTGCACAGAAGGAAGATAATGAATTCCTTGTGTTGAGGAAATTACTATAGTGTCCCTAGGGAAGGACCAGCCTGCTTCAAGCCCATAGGGTCCACTTTAATCTTCTCCATGCAGAGGCCACGCATGAAGCACGTTTCAATAACTCAGACTCCCTTTGAGCTCTCTGGCTGCATTAAACCTTCATTCTCGTTCTCACTTGCTCACCAACATGTTCACTAGACTAGAATGTGGTAGTAATGAACGTGTATGTATGAATGATTTATGATATTTATTCTTCTGCAAAATCTTCTTAGAACCTTTTAAATAATCACACAACATGTAAACTGTAGGTCTGTTTGTGCTGTTAATTTACGAGAAGAGAAAGCACTGTGGTCCTTGAAGTGAAAGCACCCTAATGCTGAGCAAAAGATTCTCCCTGCAGATTTGGCCTGCAGTGTAGGTCAAGGTAAACACCAAAGTTGTCTGGTTAACCCACCAATCCAGCTTAATGAGACATTGCTCTTTTAGTATGTTAATGCAGTTATACAGTTCTTTGATACAGGGTGAATGATTGCAGTATGTAAGAACTAAACTCCATTCCAACAATTGCCCCCTTGTCGTGGTGGAGGAGTTTGTGTCCATGTGACCCTAGGCGCTCTGTTATTGGGAGCAATACCTACTGATGGGGTCTCCCAAATCGGTCAATTTGGCGAAAGGGCACAATTCCCAAACTCCAAACTACATCCGGTCCTTATAGAACCAAAGTAGCCTGAAATAAATGGCAACATGCGTAGACACAAGAACACAGGTGTGAAATGATAGTTAGTGAAATCTTCATACATTACATATTCAACAGAGATAATTAACACAAATCTGCTTTAAGGAAACTTTTTTCTTTATCAAAGATACATCACATGGAAAAATGATGAGCAGACCTCAGCTTCACTGGAGCACACATGCCATTTACAGGTCAGTCAGACTAACTTCCTGTCAGACAGGAACTACAAAGTCAAGCCCCAACACTGCATTATGGTAAGTGACCAGTAGGAGTCACCAAAGAACACTGAGTAACTAGCGGGGCAAGAACACTCCCGGTCTGGTATCTTTAAACAGGCCCTATTGTGCTATTTTCCAGGTGCATATTTTTATCTCAAGTTACAGTTACAACAGAAAAACAAAGCTGATTATGAGCATTAACACATGTAAACAAGTTACAGTTACAACATGTTTACATGTGTTAATGCTCATAATCAGCCTTGTTTTTCTCATCCTGCAGCCCCTCTTCTCACCCTCCCTCTAAAATGCTCCTTTGTAGCACTTGCTCCTCCCTCCAGAAAGCAAAGTCTGGCCTGATTGGTCAGCTAGCCCGCTCTGTTGTGATTGGTCAACGTTTCACATTTCAAAAAACTGTTCCTCTGGAGCTTCAGCTCCGTCTCTCTCTTTTGTTGTTTGAGAGTGGGCCAAACTAGCCGGAAACAGTTTTACGTCACTTCAGTAACGTTATGACCTCATAACGTTACGGAAGTGAAGGAGAGTTTGTTTAGCTGCCGTCATGTCGAGATGACACTGTGTTCTGCTCTGAGAAAGGAAATGTTCTTTGCATGAATCCCCAAAGGAAGATGACTTGAAGAATAAGTGGCTATACTTCACTTTTTAATGCATTTTACCGAGGACAACTTTCAAAACTGGACACAGTTCCCAGCTGGACTTTCGAAACGCTTACTGCTGAAAGATGATGGCGGTTCAGGATCACAACCTGTAAGTAGATTTATTACTTGCGGATGATTAATATTTACACAACAGAGGTAGCTAACATTACAAGCCGGGGTTCAAATGTTAACACAGTGCTCAGCTGTAGCCTTGGCTAATGTTGGTAGCTAACGTTATTGTTTTCTAATGTCTCTGCTAATCAGCTTTAGCCCTACTGCTAACACTGTGTAGAATATGAGGACTGAATATGTCCATCTAGAATTGTGTTCAAGTGAGGAGGTAGGTTTGTGATACAAGCTGTAATGTTACTACCACTATCCACTTTGGTTTTGCTAACTTTGTAGCTATTTTCATGACTGTTACCCCGCTGTTTCTACTCTGAGCCACTGGGCTCCTTTCATTAAACGGCCAACAATACGTCAACTAGACACATCCCAGCATAAGATGAACAACGTAAATTTTACTCATAGCTAGACAGCCGGGCTGTATTTGTGTCATAAAATAATATTGTGAGTTTTTGTGCATTTGCTTGCATGCATATTTATTGTCAGCTGATTCTTCACGGGACATGACTGTTTAGCTTGATTGTGATGAAGAATACAATTTTGAGCAGTACAGACTTACTAACAAAATGGCGCCTGGGTGCAACTTTCGGCCCCCTACTGTGTTAACCCCTTGACGTGATCAAATACCAAAGGTGTGTCCTTCTAAATGCAAATGCCCCTTTCCTGCCTTTTGCTACTACTTGTAATTACATGGTCATGGTCTTCCCTTACCTTTTGTTATTACTATTTACATACAGTCGAACCACTGCCTTGGCTTTCTGTATAAAATGCTTCCTTTCCCTTTGCTCTGGGTCAACTCACCGGCTCAGATGTGCTCTGTGTCTGTCAGTTCACCAGTGTGCCAGCATACTTCATTAAACTCACACCACCACAGCAACTTCTGAACTGGACTTGAATGATTTTCCTCAACAATTGATGTTGACTGTTTTCATCTGATGCAAATTAGTACTTCTCAAAGGATGGTATCTGTTGGCACTCAGCTGTCTGGGGGTACTCTGAGGGATACTCACCTGAAGAGCTAAGGTATGTTATACATTTAATATGCTTTTGTGTCTCACTTTTAGATATAGTACTTGCTAACATTGTAGACCTGTGAAATACTCTTATGGGGACTATGGGGAATACAGAGCACTACAGTTTCATGAAAACTCCAGAATTTCATATTTCGGGCTGACATTCTTGTAAACCTTTGACTTTGTTATGATGTTAGAGCATTCTTTTATTGTAGGTTGTGCCTTTTCATTTATTATTATGAAAATGAGGACCGTGAGCAAGCAACATCTGCAGGAACATCTGTCTATAAGGTCTTGTTCCCATAGTCAAAGAAGGGTGAATGCATAGCAAAACCAGTTAAAACAGACCCTACATACAGTAGATGTAAAATTATATTATTCTTTTATAACAAACATAATACAATGAACATAAAATGTGAAATACCTTTAAAATACAAATAAGGAAGGAAGCATACTTAATTTAAAACAATAAAATGACTGTTTAAATGCTATGTATGAGTATGTGGATGAACTGATGAGGCTGATGTCGTCCCAGTGTGAGAGACCCGCCATGTGTCCCTCCTCTGTCAAGGAGCAGCCTGAAGCCAACATTCTGACCAGCCGGATCAGGAAACTCCGCGTTTCTGAAATACAACAGATGACGGGATTGTGAGCCTCATGTGTCGTCCTAAACATCACCAGCTGACAAAGCCACGGTAGTCGAGAGGCCGGTATCACCTTTATGGAGAGGATCACACATCATTACCATTGCAGCTAAAAACTATCTATACAGTTTTACAGTATTAACAAATGTTTCTTTTTAATTCAAATTTTTTTATATTTGAAAAGAATAAAGTAATTTGGAGATAAAAAACCAACTAATTTCTTCATTAGTATTTATGATCTCATGTTATAATGAAACAATTGTGTTCAGATGTAAGTTTACACAGATTTCATTATATGTAATAACAACTTACTCCTCTTCTATACTACGCCTCAAACGTCCATAGTCAACTCTGTATATGTTGTGGATAATTGTTGTATGGATTCAAACAGTTTGTCAGGATGGTGAACCATGCATGTAAGAGGGACTGGAATCTGGTTCATTTGTTTCAAAACCTGATGAGAGAGGATGAAGAAAATAAGACACTGATTTACAAGAAATACTGTGTTATAATAAAGCAAATAATGACTTAGGAGGCAACATCACTACATAGGACAAATATTAATCCAGGAAGCAAAAATTTTACTTCAAATAAAATGGTGTGATCATATTGTTGTTAACAAACATAATAACAGCCAGCAGGGGATTGTTAAATGCAGCTACATTTTTTCAGAAAGGTTACAGTTAAGGATTATGAGCATTAACGCATGTAAACATGTTGTAACTGTAACTTGAGATAAAAATATGAGCCTGAAAAAGAGCATAATAGGGCCTGTTTAAAGGATCGTAAATTTTAGCGTGGTAGATCCTCTCTGAAGATCTTTAACCATTTGCTTTTTCTAAATATGCATTCGGATCAGAAATGGGTGTGCGGCCGATATCATTTGCGGCTTGCAAAATAGTCATGCCTGCTGGGAGTGTTGTTGTATGTTTTGTTTTCAAATGCAGAGCGACCTTCTGTGTGTTCAGTCAGGCTGGTCTAATCAGCATTCTAAGCTATTCCTACAGAAAGTAGTGCTCTGTAACTCGTAGATATCCTGTGAAAATGATTTAGTATGTTATCCACAGTATCATGAACAAGGCAGTTTAAAGGCCGCAAAAGCCCACAGGACGTGACGTCCACAGGGTCGTGGATGGGTCCAACAAACACCAATCAGCCAGGAGCCATGTGAGACGCTGTCAACTCTGATTTATTTGTCACGTAACTTGCGTACTTCAGTAATTTCAACACAAATGACGAAATGAGACGTGTTGCTGGACTTTCGTAGAAAAACGCTCAAAAATTAGGAGTAACTAGGAGTAAAATATCATAGTTTTTATGCTGCATCTCTTTCTACTATTCAATTTATTGTGGATTTATTGGCATGTAAGAAAAAACAATGTTGCCATAGCAATACTACTACAATACTCGTCTTTACCTCTAACTTGTCAGATATTTGACACTAAATCTAGAACCCCTCTGAATTCTAGTTAAGGAGCTCCTACATTTACCACCACCAGGAAGGGTGGCTGTGAATGTACTCTGCGAGTAGGCGCTTTGAGCCCATGGGCTATAACAAATAGGTGGTGTGTGTGTTGCCTTTGTTGTGTCTGTTTAAATGCACCAGCTGAGGTGCGGTGATGGGCGTTGCTTCCATTTGCCCAGATAAGGTGCCAGGGCTATTTTTCCTGCAATCATAACCTGCACCTGTGTAGCCTTCCTGCCATTTCGGACACTTACATCCCTTGTTACTTCAATAACTAATTAATAAATGTACTTTAACGTGTAACCTAGGTATTGAATGTACGTCCCAAAATCTACACGCAGACCGTCTCATCCTGCCTAGGGAGGCGGAAGTTCAACTTAGCTTAAACAGAAGTGGTATGGTATCTGGTATTTCATGCCTTTCACATTGGTGTCCCTGACAGCCATATAGCAACAGAACCTGTGTGCTGTTGTTGCTGGAGGACTGGAAATACTCCTTAAAGGTCCATCACTGGAGGAGAAACCCCGTGTCAGTTGTGAATCTCGCTCAGGTTTTTAATCAAATGAATAACTTCTGTCAGCCTATCTCAGGGGAAGGGCTCTCTTACCTGAAGGAGACTATGTAGAAACCCTCAGAGGTGAGCAATACTGGACTTTGGTTTGAATGTAAAATATACAATCCAGTTTTATTTGTTATTTTACAAAAGATGGACTAATACTTTGAACAACTTTCACCTCATGATTGGTATATGGTTAACAACTAAACATTGCCAAATCATTGGATAATACTGTTTACACTACACTTAGTTGGTAGCCGTCCTTCTAGGGTTCCTGTCTGAGCTTCATTGGCGTCACATCAGCCAGGAAGTCTCTGTAACAGTTACAATGATGCAGTATCTGCACACAGAAATTTCAGTTAGGCAAAAGGAAGTAACAAAAACCACTCCTGGCAATAATTATGGGCCCATAAAATAGGTCAACATAACAGAACTAAACTGAAACACTACAGAAGAGAACTGAGTAGTACAAACCAACCCTGTTAACCTGGCATGGGGAAAACATATATAGTGACTGATCAGGCCATTCAGACTCACAGGGGGATAGACTAAGACCTAACCATTTACACAAACTAAGATAAACCACAAAACTCTTCTGCACTACCTTATATTTACTGAGGAAGGATTAAGAAACAACAATATAATAAACACAGTTTGTCCAACTAACTAGAGGACACTGCTAATCCCATTAATGCAGGAGGAACATGGTGCAGTCCAATTGACAATCAAGACCCTTTTAAGAAGGTCTAATGCAGCTGGTTTACCCTTTGTTGGCCAGCCGAACAATTCCAGCAGAAACACCCAGGAACTGATAACTCAAAGAATACTGAATTTACCGCATGGAAAATATTTAATTCAAGTTAATGAATATTGATATACCAAAATTGACGAAGAAAGTTATCTGAATTTGTGTCCTCCAAATAGATAAATGCTGTCCAAAATTGCTTATAAAACTATTTGAAACATAAATCTATGAGTCCAGATTGTTTGTGTGTTTTTTAAGTGTTGTGCTAAAAAGAAACCTAAACCAAGTAAATTAAACAGAGTAAGAGAGTTACCAACATGTCTTAGTGGTTCAGTATGTGGCTGCTGGTGTGGCAATAACAGAGATCAAAACACTAAATAAATCAAAGAGAATGAAATGAATAAAAACGAGGATAATTCTCACTGGTAATAAAAAGCAAATAATACTAGATACCACTAACTTGACATATGCCCCAAGGCAGTGGTGTTACATTACAGTCACTTAGCAGACGCTTTTATCCAAAGCGACTTACAATCAGTAGTATATTACATATCATTCACCCATTCACACACTGATGACAGAGCTACCATGCAAGGTGCCACCATCAGACTCTAACTAACATTCATCATCCAGTCCACACCGATGGCAAGCCTTCGGGAGCAACTTGGGGTTAAGTATCTTGCCCAAGGACACATCGACTGCCGAAGCCGGGTATCGAACCACCGATCCTCTGATTGGAGAACGCTGATTGGTCCGGTGATTGGCTCGCAGGACATAACGCAATACATGAAGCTGAAGATTGATTTTCGTGTGAAATGTGATTCTTGTGTGATCTCATGACATCCCGAGAATCCTGGCGCCTTTTAAGGTAAGCTCTGTACAGGCACCCCACCTCACTGATATTAAGGGTTATAGAGGGCGGCCGAAGAGTTGGTCATACTTTCACCACATGGTTGGCGGTTCAATCCCCATCTCCTAATGTCTTATTTTGGGGCCTCCTTGAGCAAGAAACTGAACCCCAAGTTTTTCCCTGGCAGCTTTACAGCAGCTTAGGATATATTAATTGCACAGGTAAAATGTAATGTATGTTCCTGTAAGTTTATGACTATTTCAATAAAGTTCACTAAAGTTAACCTTAGTTTTACAAGGAACTTTGGTTTTGCTATGATTTTGGTGGCCCCTGTGGACAAAAGTGGTAGTGTTTCCAAGCACCAGAGTCCCTTTAGAAAACCTCTAATTTTACCGCAGCAGCTGTCCGACTGTCTGCTCCGCTCAGTGCTGGTTCTTGTTCTCCTGTGCCTCCCTTCAGCGGGCCCAGCAATATGGCCTGGGGCTCCAGCATCATGGTGTCCGTGTTGGCTCACAGCGAGGACCGGAGGAGCAGTTATGCGAAGCTCAGCTCTTGGCCGGAGTAGGGGACACTGCTGCAGTGCGTGGAGCTCTCTTCTTCCCTCAGGAGCTTCTTACTGTAGATCGAAGGCTGCAATGAAGCCGGATCTGGGTCTGATTGCTGTTGGCTGGACTCTGCTGAAGGCCTCGCTGGAGTCTGAGCTGAAGGAGTTTCTGGTGATGATTTTATCTGATTTCGAGCAGATTTCGAACCGGTGGCACTGATGACAAGCATTATGAATAACTATATAGAAATAGCCAATCTTCTCGATGATGGTCTCATTTACTGCTGCCGGGACCGTGCTCTCCAGCTCCCACCGGAGCTCTGACTACAGGTGGAAGGCTGCACTTGAGCTGGACCAGCGTCCGTCACTGTCGGAGACCTCACTGAAGGCTGAGCTGAGAGACTTTCCATTGAACCTTCATTAATCTGACCCAGTGGCTCTGATGACACAGTAAGAATGACTGTATAGAAATAGCAAAATCTTCCTGCTGCTGGTCTCCTTTACTTGTGTAGCTCATATAGGGACATATTAAACTTAGAATGTTACGTAACCAGATAAAAGTTCCTTGCAGTAACTTTGAGTAAAGGATCTGTGTAGCTCTTACACCAATCACCTTTGTTGTGGTTCTAAGAAGTGAGAGAGGCAGGCGGCTAAGTTTTAGTGGGCTGAGCCAGTGAACTTTGTGGGCGGAGCCGCAGAACACACAGTTAATCCGGATCTCTCTGACTGGAATACACGCCTCGGCTGCAACAGGATGGAGGAGCCGGAGAAAGGGAGGGACGGAGAAGGTGGAAACGTTGGACTTAGCAAAGAGAATGACCAGGTAGGCTATGTGTGAACAAGGATGACACGTATAGATGTTTCTGTATGTATTTGGCCAGATGGGTGCAGACGAAATGAGAATAATATGAAACTTGTATTTTGTTACAAACGGGGAATGTGATGTCGCTGCTGTGACAGATAAGACCCGTAGGTAGAGATGCCGCAGGCTGCCAGGGCTGGTATGAAGTCCGAGAAGTCTGATTGTGTCTGACTGTCACTGAAAAAAGGAACTCTACGGACATCCCTGCTGTGTTAAACACTGCAATAGATACAATGAAGCGAGAAGTAGCCTCTTTTAAACTCAAAATACAATGATTAATAAATTGAGACCCAAGTTAAGAGAGCAAATCGATTTTAAATCTATTTTCAAAATGTTTAATGCTGTTGATAAAGGTTTGTGGACTTCTGTCTAGTAGGTTGCCATGTTTGCTTGTACTTAAGCAAAACAAGCCTTTGAAAGTGCCCTGCAGCATTTCTTATTATGGAAACATAGACCTGAAGAGAACCAAGACAGGAATGCAATTATAGTTTTTCAGGTGGACAAGTGAAATGTGTGTTGTTTTTTTTAAATTGGGCAACATGTAATGCTGCAAAACAAACTGCACCTACTGTAGTGCAGAGCATGTAATTGTTATCTGCAGGTATGCAGATTGAGCAACATGAAATATTATATTCCCTCACTTTATTAATCTATGGACAATTTAAACATGAAAGAATTAAAACCCGCAAAACACCATAACATTTAGGCAAGAAATAAAATAGTAGAAACTTAAATAAACATATTTAATTCTATAATTCTTTGCATTAAACTAAACTGAACTGGACAATGCTAGGACCATATTGTACATACAATGATAATCTGGTAAAATGCTGTTGCTCTGGTATATAATGTTTATCGACGTCTTGTATCTGTATGACAAAGTTCTTCAAGTATTGAGAACGGCTATACAACGAAGCTACCGTATAGCTTACTGAATTATTACTGAAATATGCATCCCACGCTTTTGAATCTCCTCTCCCCGCTGGTGAATTCCTCCTTACCTCCTTGACCTATTGCAACGTTTTCCCGCGTCAACTGTGAACTCAGTCTAAAGGCCGATTCACATGTTCCACATGTCTGCGAGGGTCCACTTTTGCCTGTGTGATTTAAATGTAAAAAAAGGGTCAAGCCCAAAATTTGTGACTGCATGATGTGTTCCCAACTTTATTACAGTATTGACATATGACAATATGAATTCTCCACAGTATTTTGAAAGGTAAATCAAACAGATAATCTACAGCTTTGAAAAACATTCCACAGCATAAATATGACCGGTAAATATAAGTTCCGTAATTTCATCTTCAGTTATGTTGGAATGGTACAGGTTAAGGTCAACTACTATAAATTCAAATACTTTCATATGTCCATAAGTATTTTTTTTTTAACCATGAATTATTTTTGGTCAATTGACTCATGTTTCACATCTTAATTTTGTGTTGATATCGCACTATCCACCCCCACATCTGGACAATCACTCTAAGTGTGTACATAACATACTCTTCTACATGTACGTGCTAACACTTTACCTACATTTTTCCTCACAATGAACGCTTTCTTCTTCACTGGGCTCTGTAGATCAAGACCAACATAAAACAGAAAGTATGTTTATTGTTTACAGAGTTTATGAATTAATCCTAAACTAACATCATGTGGCATAAAGATATAAATTACACCGCCTGCTACGTTGGATGCCAATGTTGTTCATTTCCCCCAATTTTGGATCAGATTCCCACTGGAACATGTGTTGTGAAGTTTTTGGTGTAAAGGTGGTCATTTAGGTGATATTCACGGTAGATGTGCAGCTAAACTTGACTACAGTGACGTCAAAAAGTAGGTGCAGGGGACGGGAAACAATTACCATCAGAGCCTCTTGGGCATTTGGGGAGGGGGCCTTAAAGAGACAGGCGCTTGTAAACATTTTCTATGTGTACCTTCGAAATAAAAGTATGAACCTGAAAATAAATAACAAGAAACGTGTCCCCTTTAAGTCATTACAATAGTCATGTTTTCATAATTTTTGAGCATTGTTGATTCAATTAAGGAAGGTAGTGAGGATCAGAATCCCTAAAAGTCCCATAGCTGACCCATGCAGAGAGGTTTGTATTGTCTAGACACACAAAGCCGATCTGATCACTTGCACATAACAGTGTGGACAGTCCGTCTTAAATATGTGAAATGGGGAGCAAATCAGATTTGCCTGCTGGCTGAACGCAGCCCTAGTAGTGCATTTAATCACATTACTATCCCTATTTTCATAATTATAATTCTACTGTAATAATTGCTGCTGTTATTATAAGTAGTCTTATTATATGAACCATTTATGTCATATACATTGAATGTGTTGTATCTCTGTTATGCTGTTCATTCTGTACACATGACATCTATTGCATTTTGTCCATCCTGGGAGAAGGATCCCTCTTCTGTCGTCCTCCCATAGGTTTCTTCACAAAATACAAAATAAACTGAATTGAATTGAATTGAATCTGTTCCCTTGCTTTTCTCAGAAATGGATATTTGCAGAAGTAACCTCATACAGTAAGTGTCATTAGGCACACAGGTTGAACCAGTTCTCACTGTTGGCAGATTATTAGGGCCCGGCCCTGACGTAGTCAGGGCGGAGGACCTATTGTTCTTCGATTGTATTTGGCGTCTTTCAACAGGGAAAAGAGGTGCTTGGGATAAACGTACACCCTTGAAATTTTGCAGATCAATCTGACTCAGCGAAAATGGCACGATTTTTGGGGTGTTGGGCTGAGTTTGGAGCGATTGGCTCGATAGCGCCAATTTTTGATTATCCCCAACGCTGCGTTTCACCTAGCTGGGTGAAATTTGGTAGGTTTATGTAACATGATGGGACGTACAAAAAATCCAGTGAGACGTATGCCCTAAACCCAACAGGAAGTCGGCCATTTTGAATTTTATGATGTTTTTTGACCATTTCAAGGTGACGTACTTTAACAAACTCCTCCTAGAGATTTAATCCGATTTACTTCAACGTCGGTCAGTATGATCTTAAGAGCTTTGCAGTCAAAAGTTATCAAAAGATCAAAAAGTTATCGAACTATGTATCCGTGGCGTCGCTTTCAAAAAACACCATTCGCCATGAAACAGGAAGTTGTTATAATTCGGCCGTACATTGTCTAATATGCTCAACATTTTTCATATGTCATGCCATCCTGACCCTGAAGACATCTTTATGTCAATTTAGAATTATAGTAATAGCGCCACCTAGTGGCAACAGTAAGTTACATGTTGTGTACTTACATTGGGCGACTGTGGCTCAGTGGAGAGCAGGGTCGTCTTCCAATAAGAGGATCGGCGGTTCGATCCCTGGCTCCGGCAGTCCATGTTGATGTGTCCTTGGGAAAGACACTTACCCAGAGTTGCTCCCGAAGGCTGTGCCATCGGTGTATGACGGTGAATGATTAGATAGATCCTGATGTGCAGGTGGCACCTTGCATGGTAGCCCCTATCATCAGTGTATGAATGGGTATGACTGGGTGAATGATTAGTAATCTAAAAAGCGCATTGAGTGGTCGGAAGACTAGAAAAGCGCTATACAAGTACAGACCATTTACCATTGTACTGAGCAGGGAGCACTCCTGAGGAGCTTTTTCGAGTCTGTGGTGGCATCAGCCATCTTCTATGGAGTGTAATACACTGTACTAGGGCTGTGTTCAAAAAATCGATCCGCGATCCGATATCGATTCACGCTCAAAAAGCAGATATCGATCCAAAAATGTCTGGATCGATCTTTTCCAGGTGACTAAAGGCACTATTTTCTTTGTGCACAAGGCGCACTATAAAAAGCGAGTGCCCGCTAAACGAAACCGAAACTTAAGCTAGCGAGATGGCTGAAGCGGCACCACTGACATCACCTTCTGGAATGAAGGCTGATGTTTGGCAAAACTGGATTCAGACGTTGAGGACAAAGATTAAAAGCAGTGTGCAAACTGTGTCAGACAGAGGTAAAATATAGTGGCAATACCACGAATCTCCGCAACCATTTATCCAGTGCTAAATCTGCTGCGAGCCAAACAGCACTGGAAAAGGCATTTGGGGTTAAGTTTCCCTCAAATTCTACGCGTGCCTTGAGCATAACCGAGGGTGTCGGAATATTTACTAGCACACTTATAATAAGTTTTCTAATATAGAGGGCCATTTAATTGTAATTTATTTATATTTTATTTGTCATTGTTGTTTAGTTCTGGTCATTGTTTTAATTCTGCCATGGATATGTTACTTAAATTTCAAATAATACTTGGATTTTTGTCTAAAATAAATACTTGATTCTTGACTCTTCTCTCTCT
Source organism: Anoplopoma fimbria (assembly GCF_027596085.1). NCBI lineage: Eukaryota > Metazoa > Chordata > Actinopteri > Perciformes > Anoplopomatidae > Anoplopoma > Anoplopoma fimbria. The sequence continues at coordinate 17,431,542 of NC_072459.1, read as the reverse complement.
GTGTCCCTCTTACACGTACACAGATACAATCACAAACACATGGAGCTGTTTTGTCTATGGGACAGTATTTATTTGCATTATGTCTGTAAATAGATCGATATCGAATAATCGGATCGAATCGTGGATCGAATCGGATCGTGACCTTATGAATCGGAATCGGATCGATCCAGGAAATTCGGATCGATTCCCAGCCCTACACTGTACAATACTACAATTATTTTGTTTGTGTATATATAATATTTCAGTTATTTTGGATTTTTTACTTTTTTTACTATTTTTTTATATTCTGTGTTAATACTTGTTTTGATCTTGTTTTTTACTATCTCTCTAGTTTGCAAATTTCCCCACTGCGGGACTAATAAAGGATTATCTTATCTTATCTTTATGTCACAACTGCATCCAATTTACGACATTTAAAAGATGTGGTCTACAGTTGTTATAGAACAACATAATGTGTTTTCTGTGTTCACTTTCGCTACATCGTGGATAAAGGAAGTGTTGGAATTTTTGCTGAACATAATTTCCAGCATCACGCTCCCCACACAAGAAAAATACATCAAACTATTGGACGCGGTGTCCGATTGTCGCAGGCTTTTGCGGCCTCTTGAGCACACGTCCCGCCGGTACCCCGACGTGTGCGGAGTGCGAGGGCCATCATCGCTGCTTGCAGCTTTCATTTTTTAATTGAATCTGCTTCAATTTGAAGCATCAACTCCTTTTAAGATTTGAAGGAGTTGGAAACCACGATTTCCACTAAGGTCCGAGGGTGTAACCGGCAGTTTGTGACATTGGAATGCCAGAATCATGCCTCAGCTTGAATCCCTCTTCACTCATTCCTGAGTTTTTCTTCATTCTCTGCTTGGCTTTTATCTTCTGTCTGCTCCTCCAGTACTTCTGTTCTTTTGTTCCAAACAGCCGATACCTCGTCAGCTTCCCTCTGTCTGTTGCTCCCTGTTTGCTGCTGCCTTAAACCACTTAAAACACATGATCGTGAAGTTAACTCAATCCCTGAAAGTAACACACAAAACCATCTCAGTGCCATGGACTGAGGGGTTGAAATAACATCCAAAGCACATCTTTTGAGTCAGGCTTATGTTCAGCTGAGGCTAATATGACGCTTCAGCAGTTTGAGTTTGAGACAAATCGTGTTTGGATCTTTGATCATTTAAAGTTTGACAGTGTTCAAAGATCGTAACTTTGGAAGATCTCCATTTGATTTGCTCACTAAGACTGATGAAGCTTTGCATTGTGTGAACTTTGGAATATATTTTGGCACATAACATGTGGAAGGTGAATATAGGTATATTCATACAGACGATAAGAAAAAATATGGGTTTTTGAACATTAAAGCATGTGAACATGTTCTAGAAACCCAAAATACGAGTATGAACCTGAAAATGAGCATTACATTGGTCTTTTGCTTAACTGTCTGAAGAGGCAAACAATTTGCAGCACACTGTTGTTCTCACTGCTTCTTTACCTGCAGGAAGCTGTAAATTCCCTAATTTTGTTTAACATTGTCCTGAACTGTTATGGTGTTAATGCTACCTGCAACACATACAATGTGATCTTAAACTAGTAATCCTCTAATTTATTCATGATAAGTGGACATGATCCAGGATGAGGCCTTCCTGTTCCTTATGCTTTTTGTTATCTTTTTAGATACACTTTGTTTCACAAAACACTATAGTAAGTGCTTTGTAAAAAAAGCCATGGTTCCGTAGTTTTACTTACTTTTATTTATAGACTATAGAATTTCTAAACAAAATGATCCAAGTACTGCAGTGCATGTCAATGCATTTTCTAAGCCTAGTAACCTAGTTTCCTGTGTGCATGTAAAACACACTGGTCTTAGACACCCCAACAGAAAACAATGCATAAAGAAGGGCATCTAGGAAAAGAGTGTCAGTTACATAATACACTAAAGTAAAAACAGGTGGTTTTGAATTTTAAAGGGTCAGATTCATGGTTGTTATGACATAGAAACCACCCTATTTGTTACCAGGTTATGGAATCTGCTGTGTAGTGTAATAACTATACAAGCTGTTCTCACTGAAAAAATGGCGATCTAGGTTACCTGTGCAGTAGCTTATGACAACCCATATTTACGTTTGTTGTTAGGCTTTGATGTCTAGTGGCCTTAGTAAATATGACGGCACAAAGGAGAAGGTTGGATGAGGTACAAAGAGTGACATAGTCAGTGTAGGGAGGAGGATGTGGTGGAGTACTTAACCACATTACAACCAACACATGTATTTGAACTCACACCCTGATCTTTTCCTAAACCTGACCAAGTCGTTTGGTTGCCTGAAAATAACCAAATATTTTGTTGAATAAACCTTATCAAGCAGTTATGTTTCACAATGTTACCCATGTTTTTAAAACTGCTACCCTTTCACAAGGTTAAATAGAACGGTCCCTTATTAAAAACTGTCTGTTTCACAAAGTTGAATTATATCGGCCTCCACAGCCTTTTGAGATTCTTTGGCAAACGACCAGTTGTTTAGTTATGAGGATGTTTTATAATTATATCAGTAAAGTAAGATATATATATATATGAAGTGATTGAAGAGAGATTTCTCTCTGTTTCCGAGTTTTTGGGAGTTTGCCTGTGAGAAACTTGAAAAACATGTTTGCAGATTTAAAGGCAGCATGACAAAGAAGGCCTGTTGCTCTCCCAAAACTGGTGAAATAACTCAAGTTCAGGTGATGTTCAAAATGCTGGCTGTCAAATTGTTTGTACTTGTAAATCTTTAACTGCACCGACTTATGTTTGTTTTTTGTCAACAATATTTCTTTGTACTTGCGGTTCTAACAAACAGTTTTCCTGCTCACAGAGCTGGATTCCAAAGATCATCAAGAAGCGAGTGTGCTCCACTTTCATTGAGGACTCTTTTAGGTAATTACTCCTTTCTCTGTTCTCTCTAAAATGCAAAAATATTGGATTCATGATGTAAAAGCAGCCTCCAACATCTGGTTCTGAGAAGTAAAGGCAATGCAGAAGTGCCTTAAACTGAAGGCAAAGCTATCATTTACCAGACTACGTTCTGACCCTCACCTATGGCATGAGCTTTGGGTAGTGACCTCAGGCTGCCTCTGCTACCTGGCATCAAATACAGCGGGAAGTAATGGAGATAGTGGGTGTGGTTTTGGGCATGGCTACCTTGTGATTGACAGGCTGCTACCACAATGTTGTCGTGTCTGGGAATTGTCTGTTTATTCCTCTTAGAACTCTTTACCAGTGTGCTTTCAGTTCATTAAAGTTTATTATAACATTTTACATTCAGCACAGTAGATCATATTATCTGTTAAGCTTAGTGCCAGAAATTCAGGAGCTATCTTGGTTTCTAATCTAACTTTTGATTGTCAGCTCAAAAAACAACTTCAGTCTTGTTTTATGATTTTAACATATTGATTCAATGATGTTATCATTTTTACTATTCTCTGACTTGGAGAAAGTAGTTCATTCTGTCTTCTTCTTTAGCATTGACTGTAGAGTTCTGTATAACTTAAAGGCATAAGCCAGGTTTGCTAACTGTAGCAGATAGGAGAAACCATGTAGCCTCAATATTAACCTCTTTGCATTGGCTTCCATTTGATTTGGAATTTATTTAAGGTTTCACTCATTACTTAAAAGCACTCGGTAGTATGGCTCCAGCATGCATTTGTACCCATTTGTACCTTTTACTAAACCTCGAATCTTGCAACAAAACTCTGCTGCAGCCTCTTGATCTAGACTTAAAACAGATTGTGGGTTTGCTTTCCCTCAAACTGGAATAACCTTCCTGTTGAAATTTGATTTACAGAGAGATTAATACCTTATTGTACAAACTGTATCATTACCACAAATGCCGTTTCAAATGACCCATGGCATTTCTGGTTCTATCAACCGCTGAATAACAGGTTTGTGTGGGTTTGTTGGTTTTTGTGTTGTGTGTCAGTAATGGAGCGCTGTGTCAGTGTGGTAGTGTGCGGCGGTTGCATGACTCTGTGGCTACAGGGGACTTCTTTGGAGCAGCTATCGTCACTCAGTGGGACAGCAGGCAGCACTCTTCTGAGTTTCCCACCGATGCCTACGGGGAACTGGAGTTTGCCGGCGCTGGCCGCAGACACAGTCACGTGAGTGAAAGTGCAGAACACACTTTAGATTGTCGGCCATATATAGAAAATATAATGAGGAAGGGGCCAAACAATAGTAATTAAATTGTTTTCAAACAGATGCTTGGAAAGCAAATCAATTCTTCTCGACCAGAAATGGTAAAAATATTATTATTTTTCTTAAACCTTTGTAAACATCTAGTGTTTAAACAAGGATGTGCAATGTATTAGAAATATGCTTAAGCCATATTGTAATTTTTCAAAATTCACTGCAGACCATTAAAAGTGTGCAGTCTGTCTGTCGTTCGTTTGATGGAGTGTTCCCTGTGGTGGCCCTCTGGCCATATAGATTTAATTCCCATGTACATTGAAGTCGGATAAACGGTATGAATGATGGTAAAATTTCTTCTGAATCATTGGAAATTATTTGATAAATTTCATTCCTTTTTGTGTCTAGTTTCTGCGGCTGTCAGGTGACACATCACCTCAGATCATCTACACCTTGATGACGACACACTGGGGCCTGCCCTTACCCAACTTGGTGGTGTCAGTGGTGGGGGGTGAAGGCCTTGAGAAGATCAAAACATGGGTGAAAGATGTCCTGAGAAACGGGCTGGTTAGAGCTGCACAGAGCACAGGTAAGAACCAATAGTTAGGGTCAATAGATATATACACATATGTGTGTGTGTATGTATGTGTGTGTTTAGTTACTGAAAAGCTAATTTTATGTGTACCACCTCACTTCTTTTCTCGCTACTCTTCCCCAGGGGCTTGGATCCTGACCGGGGGTCTGAGAGAAGGCGTGGCCCGCTGTGTGGGTGAGGCGGTGAGGGACCACGGGGCCGCGGCTCCAGCTGTCTCCAAGAAGAAAGTGATTGCTGTGGGGCTGGCACCCTGGGGCCTGGTACACAACAGGCAGCAGCTTGTCAATGCCCAGGTACTCCTCATGCAGTATGCATACCATGAGATTATACTGAGATAGTCCACTATACAGCCTGCAGCTTCAGATTTCACTCAGAAATTCAAATACATAAAAGAAAAAATATTTTTGCCTCAAAGTTTCACATATACTTTTCTCATGTCAAATGTATAGACATTTTTGTTTCCTGTTATTTTATAACCCACAGTAAAAGAGACACACACACCACTAATTGCTTGTGGTGATTTTAATGTGCTCTAACTGAATAGATGTAATGCTAATTTGAAGAATTAGCCTTTTAGAAGGCAAATTCTACAAATTATGGACTGGTGTGTTTGACATTTGCTTGTGTTGCAGCACAAATATTTCCTTTTCAAAGGACAATATTAGATTATTTTCACATCAGTCACTACTTGTGGGAATCGTAAAGTAAGAGTAAGTAATCCAGAACAAGCCCATAAGCAGCTGGTACAATCTCTTCAAAAGGATGCTTGAGTTAGTCATGAAGATTTGGTTAATACAGACTTCATGTTTCCTACTTCTTCTAAGTCTTTTGTGTGGAATCAAGGAGGTGTGTTGGTCATACCAGCATACCACATTATCTAATGAGAGGTTCACATACTTCCTCCAAATGTGTTGAGTGCAGATAAGGCCCGGTATCGCATGCTAGAAAAGAAACGGAGGATTAAACAAATGACATGAGTTTTGAAATTTATCTTATTTGGAGACATAATAAAGAAGTGTCATTTTCACAATCTTAAGGAAATTGGCTAAAGGTCTTCAATCTTGAAACACAGACTTGATGGAGACTTTTGAGTGATGATGTTTCAGTGAGAGCACACTTTGTGAAAATTGTGAAGTAGAGAGGAGGGTTAATGGATCATCATCTCTGGAAATATACCCTACAATACCCCGTCTGTCTCCGTCGTCAATCACTTTAAGCAGTAGTGTTGACGGATGGTGGAAGGTGAAGAAAGAAAGAAGGGAAGAACGAATGGTGATGATGGCTTGGTAAGCTGTTGTTAAACACCAGTGATGGACAGCAGAGGGGTGGCAGAGAAGATTCCAACTCTCTCGCGCATTTTAACTTTTGTGTTGTCTGTTTGAAGGGGAGTTTCCCTGCTCGATACTACGTCCAAAACACATCGCACGACTCCTGCTGCCTGGACAACAACTGTCAGGCTTTCCTCCTGGTAGACGATGGTAGTGTTGGCCGCCGGGGGGGAGAGACGGCCTTTCGTGGAAGTCTGGAGGACTACATTTCCCATCAGCGCACTGGCATTTGGGGTGAGACAGACACATTCAGTCTGTTAAACGCAGCCCCTTTCAAACATGGACCTTGTTATATTGCTGTAATGTGTAATTATACAGTAGAGTGCTATGAACTATATTACTCAGTAACCGCAATGCCGAAGACATTACAATATGAAAGTCATGTTTTGGCTTTCAGATATTTATATTCTACTCACATAGTTTTGAAATACTTTGCTGGATTTTGCTGCTGGACCCTCAAACATAATATCTTGAATTGCCATGAAGTTGAAAGAGTGAGGTGCATGTCTGACAGGGACTTATGAGAAAATAATGTGGGCTGACTGTGTTAAGTACTTGCCTGCCCTCTACTGGTTAAAGTAATAGTTGTAGAGTGAGTCACACTACACTCCAAACCAAGTGTCAAAAATGCCCTTCACAAGTTAATGACTGTTAGATAGCCTATGCTGGATATCGTGCATTGTGTGTGCCCGTTTTGTGCCCAGCAAACCTACCCTTGATAGATAAAGGGCATAATCAAAGGGATCTGAAATGCTGAGAGGTTGAAGACACTATCAACCCAACTCATGATGAGAACATTTAGTACGCTTTTGGAGAGGCTGTCTCATGTAATGTCTCTGTGGAGAAGCTGTCTATTTATTCTAACTCATTATCTTGGACCAATAACAGGTAGTGGCAGTATTGAAATCCCAGTGCTGTGCATGCTCATCTCAGGAGACGCCAATATGCTGGAGGTGAGGAAACTGTCATATACATACTCACTCTACACACACACACGCACACACTATACTAGATTTTGGGATTTTACCAAAAATATTGTCAAGGAGATTTTATTAGTACTAAGCCTTACGGCTGTACCAGACACTAACAGGACACAACATTTGCTGGACATCTTTGGCGCCCAACAACAACAAAAAGGAGGCGGCCTTACCTTACCCTGGACAGTGCAGCCATCCTGGTCCAGTCCTCTTCTCCCACTGCACTGAACTGCACTGAACTCGATGTTGGTTTCAGTTTATTTATGCTAGCATTCATCAGAGTCAGAGTCCAAAGAGTTACTGGCTGTAAGCAACGACGGCTAAGCCAGCAGCAACGGCGGCTAAGCCAGCACAATGTTCAGATCCATGTTGAGACAATCCTTCCATCATAGATCTGCTCTGAATTTTTTATTTAGCACCTTTTAAGACCACATGAAAAACTGAGTTTCAAAATAAAAAAAAGATTCATAAATTTAGAATGCTTGCATTGTGAATACAACATGAAAATACATTTCATCAATATTTAGCTTAAAGTTTTCCTTTTTTTGTTGTTGACATTTTCAGAAATTCTAATTGATGACAAAATTCACACTATTTGCTTGAATTGAACATTTTCTGTCATTTATATTGTGTACCTATATTCCCTGACTCAGAGATTAGATGTCTCTCTGAGGAAACCTACGCCCTGGCTGGTTCTAGCTGGTTCTGGTCCTGCTGCAGACTTTATCAGTGAGCTGCTGGACAATCTCTCCTCTGTTTTCCTCAGTACCACCTCTCCTCAGGCAGAGGGGGAGGCTGCTGAGGGTCTCAGGGCAGAGCTCCGTGACAAGGTCCGTGACAAGGTTCAGAGACACTTCCCAGCTGAAGCTGAGCTGGAGAAACTGGTGGATAGAGTGAGTCAGACCGCTCTAATAATTCTAATGTTTATGGTAGAATTGAATGTCATAATGCCAACCACTTTTCAGATCATCCATTACTGTTATATTTGATCTGACCAGACTCTGTGTGGTTAACTTAAAGTTTGAGATGTATGAAATTATTTTTTTGCTCACTTTCACTACCTCTCTGTTTCTAGGCTCTGAGTATTTATCAGAACAGAGAGTTCATCACTGTTTTCCACGGAGAACAGGAGGGTTCTGATGATTTTGATACAGTTCTCCTCAAAGCCCTTGTTAGAGGTAAGTAAATAAGTGTATTTATATAGCACTGTAAAAGAGCAGAATGTCACAAAATGCTTTGAGACATGTTGATATCATGTGGCTGCAAAATATCTCTCATGCCTCTAATGTATACAGCTGTCTGACCTTGCTGAACTTTATAAGTGATCACAAGTAGCTTCAATTAAGTTCTGAACTTGATGGGGAGCCAATTTAGAGACATTAAGCTGTCATGCAACCTTTTAGATGACCTGGACAATACGTTTTGCTAAGACAAATTATTTCCTTAAATTTGGACAGTAGATTACAAAACATACATCAGCCCAGGGGCAATTTTCTTTCTTCTGCTCTCAACATTTTTGACATCATTATTTTTAACTACCCCCCCTCAACCACACTAAGACAATTAAAGACCCTAAAAACACTGTCCAATTTTATTCATCCAGTCTCCATTTTTGTACAGCACATGTAAATGTTGGTGTGTGTGTGTGTGTGTGTGTGTGTGTGTGTGTGTGTGTGTGTGTGTGTGTGTGTGTGTGTGTGTGTGTGTGTGTGTGTGTGTGTGTGTGTGTGTGTGTGTGTGTGTGTGTGTGTGTGTGTGTGTGTGTGTTGTGTGTGTGTGTCTGTTAAGCTAGTAAACGTGTGTCCAGTGAAGCCAGTGAGTACACTGAGGAGCTGAAACTAGCTGTGGCCTGGAACCGAGTGGACATCGCCAAAACTGAGCTCTTTAATGGAGATATACAGTGGAAGGTCAGAGTCAAACTTATGACAAATACATTACAAATACATTATACACATGGCATTAACAAGGTTTGGAATATCACAAAGTACAAGAAGAATGTAAAAAGTCTAAAGCCTCACTGGTATTTGGAGCCATTAGATTCCTCTTTCCTGCTCGGTAAATCCCTTCTAAACTAATAAGTACTCCTCCTAAAGTTAAGTTAACTCACTTTGATGTGTAAAATCGGTGCTTCTTCCAAATGTTGCAACAAAGTTATCAAATGCTCAATATAGCTAATTATGCTTTTCTTCTGGTCACCTTCATGATCACACATGTTGATCAGTGTAACAAACAGCTTAGTTGATCTTAGTTTGGCAGTGCCTTCATTTCTCTTTCACTCAATGCATTGCAAAAGTACAAAACCCAGGAAGAGGTTACATAGAATTGTTTTTCTGCATGCTTCAGTCGCATAATGCTGATTAGGTGATTTATATTTTAAGTATGAGGACCTTGAAGACTCCATGACCGATGCTCTGATCAACAACAAGCCCCAGTTTGTGCGTCTCTTCTGTGAAAATGGACTGAATATTCTGGACTACCTGACATACCGCCGCTTGGAAAGCTTGTACTGCTCGCTGTCGGACAGCTCACTGGCCTACATTCTGCTCCAGAGGTATCTGAGCGAGAGGCAGGGCCTGGCTGGATCCCTGCCCAACCTGGATGGAGCTGAGACTGTGCCTCTGAAGAGTCTGCAGAGTGCACTTACTGGACCCGCTTCAGCAATGGAGCTCAACCTGTATGAGGTGAGGAAGAATAAGTGAGGATGGGGAAAGGAGTTGCAAGAAGGAACCTGGTAAATAGCAAGTTAATTATACTGTTAGGGGTGGACAATGATGATAGTCTTTGTATCATATTGATGATTACTGTGCAATGATTGTGATGAGGCTGCTAGTGGTAAATACTTTTATTGTTTTTCTTTTACTTTATTTAAATGACATGTTAAACTGTAGGAGCACACCATCCAGTGCTTTTTTAGTCATAATTCTGCTGTTACACAAGGTTACACGCTTACTACAGGGGTGTGCCACGAAATTCAGTTTTGTAGTCCCATTTTGCTACATAAGCAAAACACATTCAAAACGCAAAACTATATTACATGATGGAGGGAGGAGGATAATTTAGGAGTCTCACAGCAGGCACCTCTTGTCACCAATATCACTGAAGCTTGGGAGATAGGTATTCATGCCCTCGCCCTCGCCACCTTAAGTGTTCCTCCCTCTGAAGATTATCTGAGGGAGCTGCATGCATGCTGGAGGGACACCAAGGCTATCTCCCATTTTACCTTGGATGGCCAAACCCTGGCAGCCATGCAGGATGCAGCAGAGTTTCGCCTTGACCATATGCCAGCCATCGAGCCGACTTTTGCTTCCCTCATAGTTTTCCCTGAAGAGACTCTGAGGCCTGATGCCAGGTGCCCTCGACCCCAATATCGGGTCACAGATGACCTGCTTTCCAGGGCTTATGACACAGCATCGCGCATGGGCCATATTAGCAACTCTCTCTCTCACCTCATGCTTGCCCTCTCAGCTTCTCTGCAGCAGGCTACTTTTGACGCTTCCTCTACCAGCCTCAGTGATGCTTCATTGCAGGTGTTTGCGCTCATGTCAAGGGAACTTGGGCATATGATGTTCACTCTGGTTCAGACTTGGCCATCGTTTGTTTATCCCAGCAGCATATCAGCTACTGGATAGCTCATGCTTCAGACCCCTGGGTGGTTTCTACCCTAACCCAGGGGTACAAGCTTCAGTTACGACTCCAGCCCCCAGCCTTCAGCCTGGTCAAAATTACCATCATCACACATGCAAAAGCCCTAGCCCTAAGCCAGGAGTTAGCAGCGCTCCGGGCCAAGGGCAAACGAGATGGGGGATCCCCGTCACAGCCCGGGGGCAGAGAGGCAGTCCTGGATCTGAGGGTACTCAACAAGTTTTTCCTTGTACAGGGCATGAAAATACTGCCGTACCTGGACGATTGGCCGATTTGTCTGCCATCCAGGCTTCAGGCGGCACAGGACACTGCTTGCCTTCTCTCTCACGTGGCCCAGCTGGGTCTCAGGTTGAACATGGAGAAGAGCTCTCTGAACACCTCTCAGAGCCTTACCTTCATTGGTGTGGCTCTGGATGCAGACACTATAAGGGTGAAGATCGAGGCTGAGGGTGGAGCCTGCTGGTGTTGAGGTCCCTCACAAGTCTCTGTTCTCTGTTCTCCAAAACAGTCTGGTAGAACAGCTGTAGCTGGATCTGTCTATACTTAAACCACTTTTTTCTGATGGTTTTGGCCCATTTATCAGCTGGGACTAAGGAGGCTGCAGAAGCACATAAATGTGGGCTGATTGTTGTCATAGTGATGTGATACAGCAGATCTCTTGTCAAGAGTGAAATCAAATTTCACCTTTTGCGAGAAAATGTTGTAGGAGGCATAATGTATATGACTAATGAGCCACAGTGATCTAAATAAAAATCTGTATTGAAAGAAAGTCTAACGGACAGTCGGAAACAGGTGTCAGTTGAACCTGAAAACATTGGACGGCCTTTGTAGATGCTACTTCACTCTGACCAAGATGTATCACACATTTCTTATATCTGTCCTGCTGCCAATGTCTCTCTTTGAAGGAAGATGGTGGTAATACGTTGCTACAAAATCTCCCCTTTGTGGAGATCTGGTGAAAGCATATGAGTCATATGATTTTCATCCTCACCAAACCATTAAGTGAGCCCTGTGACCCAGGGTAGCATTATGTTTCTACACTACGTTTTGTTAAATATTTTATTTAGATATTCACTTTTGAGAAACAAAGTCACTACAGTGATTTGAGAAATCATTTTAATGTAGCAACAGTGTCAGGCTGAACATAATGTGCACCTGTTTTCCTTTCACTTAATATCACCCGATCTTCTGATTCTGATCACGTAAACAGACTCACATACATTGTATTTAACTAGTTTGAAACACTGAGCTGCAATTGGTTTTTTTTCTGCTTCATATCAAATGTAATAAGATGAAAGCACCCTTGCTCTGTATACAGTAGTAGTGAATTGTCTGGTGATTCTGCAGGTATCCCGCCTGCTGTGGGACCTGTTGGGTGATATCTGTCAGCCTTTCTACCATGGACCTTTGGGCCTGAACCCCAGCACCAGCACCAGGAAGGCTCTCAAGGTCAGTGAGTGGGGAACTCTTTGCTTTTGCAGTTTGAAATAAAGAAAAATTGAATAAGAAGTTAGCTTACCTGTCGCCGGCTTCTCATCGCTGTGTGAGACTAAAGGCTCGAGGCTGCATAAGCTACTGCTAACATTACACCCTAAATCTCTGAACCGTCGGCAATTCAGTATGATGTAACACAAGATTTTGACAGGGAAGAATAAATTCTTGGAGTGGATGGCTCTGGTTTTGTTGGTGGAGTACTCTTTTAAGTTAACCCTTCAAAAATTCACATCTTCCTAAAGAGAAATAAAATAAAATTATTTTTTTACTGCTTATGAAATCACTGAGAACATCAGAAAAAGTTGCTGGCACAATTTAGAGTAGATAAATACTAGTGGATGGTTGTCAGCAGTAAGAGAGAAAATATGTATTTGGCTCTGAGTCCATCACTGGTGTCTTGTCTTGTCTTGTCTTGTCTAGCAAGTCAATAAGATGCTGCTGGGGGAGTGTATGTACCGGGACCAGCGCTGCCTCTCACCCTGGTCAGCCCTCTTCATCTGGGCCATCCTGCAGAACCACCATGAAATGGCTATTTACTTCTGGGAGATGGTGAGACTCACCTGCAATAGTCCACAACCTCACTGAAGACATTTTATTTCGTTTAGGAATAAGCTGTGTTCAAAATACACTGTCAACATTAGTAAACATGACATTTTAAAGTGCTTTGAGAAACAGGCTGACCAGCAACTTTTTCAAAGTTGCCATAAATTTTGGTTTCATTTCAACAGGCTTTTATTGGCTGAGTTTTTCTGTGTGTTCTTGACAGGCAGGGGAGTCGGTGCTGAGCGCTCTGGGTGGCTGTAAGATGCTGAGGGAGCTTTCAAAGCTTGAGAGTGAGACTGAGACCAAGCTAGCCATGAAGGAACTGGCACAGAAGTTTGAGAACCTGGCACATGGTGAGTCAGACCACAAGCTGCTCTGTTCTCTAAATGTGTGGACTCGAGCAGATGTAGCGTAAATGCCTTAATCTTCATTTGGGTGGCACAGAATGATTGGCCACAACTTTTGGAAATCAGAAATATTATGTGTTTATATTATATAAAATAATTTAACTAAATTCACCTCAAATGATCACCCTGCAAAGAGGGAAAATGATAAGTCTCGTTCTGGAGGTTGCTTTTTAGTTCTTCATTGGCAAACAGTGACAGTCACAAGTAATGCACATGATTAAAAAAATAGTGTTTCCTTAGGAACGGTAACTTTCCCATTCCTTTTCAAAACAGGAGATATGGATGTACTTACGTTTTGTCTGTGCTTATGTGCTCTTGTGTTTTTGTAATGCCATCAACCTGCTAGGGACTGCAGATGACAATTATCCTGCATGGCTAAATGTGGCATATTTACACGGTGGCTCGTGGCGCACGTATATGTATGTGCATTGTTGTCTGTTTAATAAAATAAACATAAAGATAAGTTCTGGTATCATCCACGAGATCAATCCTGCAGAATGTTCTTGCGGGTTTCTCACAGGATTCCAGTCAAGTCTTAACTATAGAAAACTACGTGCAAGGCACTACCTCAGATCCGTAACAACCTTATTAATTCTAGGCACCCGGGTTCCTCCTCATTATTCAATTCTTTCATAATTTTTTTCCTCAGTCATGGAGTTGTGTTAGGCCAGATTTACATGGAACCATTGTCTCACGTCTTTCAAATAAATCGATGACCACCTGACGAATTATGCCGCAGTACTATGTATGCCTGGTGAGGGGTGCCTGGCCCCCAAGAGGTGCCCACAATAACCCACACGGGCCGCATTGACCAACAGTCACAGGAGTATAAATCAGGCATTAGAAAGCAGGTCGTCTGTCACCTGCTATGGGGTCGAAGGCACCTGTCTTCCAGCCTTAGAGCCTAGTCAGGGGAAACTATGAAGGAAGCAATGGTAGGGTGCATAGCTGTCATGTGGTCAAGGCCAAATTTTGCCTCATTAGCATGGTCTTAGGGTTCGGCCATCAGATATAAAACGGGATTGAGCCAAAATCGGGGAAACTTAGCCAAGGAACGTGAGCCAGGCCCGGAGGCATGCGAGGGCCCCTCTCATGAGTTGGGCCCCAACTCAGCCTTGGGTGGATGGGGTTCACAAGCATTCCCTATACCAGGAGGAGCATCTTCATCTGGGCCAGCTCAGCCGTTAGCAGAACATTCACCAGCATCAAAACAGGAAGGCAGTGGTAAAGATATAAAGGCTTTCTATTGTTAATTTCCTGTCATGCCTCTATTAGCTGAAATAAAAACACAAAGTGCCCCCCACCCCCACCAAAAAAGACACAATAATCTTTATCTCTCGCCATTATGAAGAAGAAAAAGATGATATCATTCTGTGTGTTCGGTTTTGTTCGTGTGTTCAGATGTATTTGGTGAGTGTTACCAGAGCAGCGAGACTCGCTCCTTTACTCTCCTTATAAGGAAGTCTCCAGTGTGGGGCGGAGCTACGTGCCTTCAGATGGCCACTGCGGCTGACGCCCGCCTGTTCTTCAGCCACGATGGTGTTCAGGTAGAGATGCTGTTCTCCTGCCAACAGTAGGAATTAGAGGCTTGTAAAGATGCCAGGCTCAATCCAGGCTTTAAATAGTAAAATGACAGTTGAGATCTATGCAGACTGTATGAATGAATGTCATCAGTGAGTGTAATGTTGGTTTGTAGCTGTTGTGGTGACAGTGCTGGTCTTTTCTGTAGTCCCTGCTGTCTCAGATCTGGTGGGGTGACATGGAGAGGAGTACTGAGGTCTGGAAGCTGGTTCTCACCTTCTTTCTGCCCCCTCTCCTCTACACAGACCTTATCAGCTTCAGGTCAGTGCTTTGTAATTATTGTGCTATGGTAAATTTGGGTTTAAATGTCTTGCCCAGGGACTGCGGATCGAACCTCAGATCCTCTCATTGAATGACGACCCTGCTCTACCACTGAGCCAGTGTTGCCCCTGTGTAACTTTGTTTGTGAGTGTGTGTTGTAATGGAATTGTATCCAACACATTCTCACAGCCAACTAGTCAAATTCTGCAGCTTGATCAATTGGCCTACACTTCAAACTATGGCACTCAAGGTACCCCTCGAACTATGGTAAAATAATTCAACACTGACATGGCTTTACACAAGACACAAACAGCAGTCTCCTCCTTTGTTTGACCGGTCAACCTCCCCATCCTGACCAAGCTGCGGTAATTGACGCGTTGGGAACAAGAACGGGTTGCTCCATCCTGATTTCAGGGCTCATATTTTTGGATCTGCCTTAGTGCCAAAAAGTGAATTTTCTAGTGAACATTTTTGGAGCAAAAATGGGATTTGAAATTAACAAAGCATTTATCAAAAGCAGCACTGATATTCTGGTAATAGACACATTAAGGCTTGAAAAGCTTGAAAGAAACTCTTTTTACATCTAATTTCATCTTTTTTTCTGCAGGAAAATCTAAAAAGTAAGCTTCTAACATACACACAAAGAAATCTATGATGTGTTTATTGTTTCTGATTAAGAAACAGAAATAGGATGCTTTGTTAGAAGACACAGCACACTTGTAATTTAATACACACTGACGCTATAAGTGATAGAAAATGTTCAGGTCAGTTACAGGCCTTTTGGCATATTAAACAAGGACATTGCGTTGGGCCTTGCGCACTACCAAAATGATTTGATTATTTAGATCGTGCTCGGGCATGATTCAAACATGGAGACAATAAAATGATATTGATGTACAGAATGAAATCTTGTGTGCAAGAATTTGTAAATCTTGGCCTTGATTATATATACATAAATATTGTTTTCTCACAATGGCCACTCCCAGGCTCCATTAATAGGGGCATGATTTCAGAAACATCGTTGGACATTGTTGAATTTTTTCTGTGTTGACTCAGATGACTCGAGAGCTGAGAGTAACACATACAGCAATATTACTACAGAAAAAACCAGCAAGTTAAGAAAGTATTTTTTTTTTCTTTTCAATGGTTTGCTAAGAAAGGTTGTGGTGTGCGTTCATGTTACAGAGCACAAGAGGAGGAGGATGAGTCTGTGGTGGCCCACCACGGCAGAGACACTGATAGTCTGGAAGGAAATGATGCCACCGTCTTCTCTCTTGCTGACATTATACAAAAGTAAATACAAATATACAACAACATAAATCAGAGAGTACTTTTACTTCTCAGTTGTAACAACATTCCCTTATTCTTTGTTTTTTGGGTCACAGTGAGGAAGAAGCTGAAAAGTTCAGGGCTCTAAAAGAAAGCCTGAAAGGTGGGTTTGGATCACTATTCTGCTTTTGGTACTTACATCCAGTGGCTTGGGTCTTAGGTACCACTCCCTTGCATGTCCACATTTGTTTGATAACTGTGTGTAATTAAAAAAATATTATTAAATGTATACAGACAGTATGGTTTCAAAATGTATTATGATCTTAAAGTTAATGTACTACACCTTGGAGTATATTTTCGACTTTCAGTCATGTGAGATCAATATGTATTTAACAATACATGCTCTAACTGAATGGCAGAGTGCTAGTTGTGCTGCTGTATTTTGCAGTAACTGAGGTATTTCCAGCTCTTTTGGCAGCACTTGACTATTAATGATGACCAGTAATAAAAAAGAGGCACACTTTAACTTGTGCATAACTTGTGATGTGCAACTTGGACTGTGACCTGAGGAGCATCTTCTCATAATTGATACCCCTCTTCACATTTTTCCTGCCATTTTTGTTGTTGTTTTTTTTGTTCAGTTTTGTCCAAAAAGCATACTAGCTAACTGTTATCTAAAAACAGTGGTTCCAACCCCAAGAGGGTTGCTAGATCATTTCTGGGGCTCACTCGATGATTATGGAGGAAAAAAATAAATAACATGTTAAAAATAGAATTACATATTTGAGAATGGAATATGTTTTCTTTTTTATTTGAATGCCTTTACCAGAGGAGTCATTTGCCTTAGAATAGATTTTATTGATGGCATTTGTGACCGTGCACATATACGTGCACATGAGTTTCTGATGGAGGATTTCAGGTGGGTCAGGGGGAGAGAAAAAGTCATATAATGCTGAATACCTAGGTGCTAGCTGTTAATACTAAACAAAACTCTCAACACCGAGCGGGGCTGTAATTTAAAAAAGCTGGGAACTACTCATCTAAACATTTGCAATGTCATAGCTGAATATTTAAATGATTTCAACAATGTGGCCATCATATTTATTTTGGCAAGTGTACAAGGACAAAGAGCTCCTACAAATTGAAGGGAGAAAGAGGGGCAACAAAGAGAGGAGGGTCTTTTCCATAATGTTATCAGACACTTGTATATCAATCTGAGCCAGCAAATGGCAACAGTAAACACTTTTAGTGGAGGTAACGTTACGTTAACCTTGGGCAATGGCCTCACAGTCCGTTTCGCGGCTGCGTTTACCTGTCAATACTGGACTGACTTAAAAAAATGTTGTTAGTCACTTAATTAGTCAGACTCCTCTTTACCCTAAAGAAGACTACCATGTCAAAAAACTGGTAAATTATGAAATAACGTTTGTATCGTAGCTACAAATGTGGGACTATTTTTATTTTTTTATTTAAACTTCATGGTCAGCACCTCTCCAACACTGGTGTGTGTTCCCCCTCTCTCTCATCCTGAACCCATTAGTCACTTAGACACAAAGACATGGGGAAATATGGTCCATGTTTAAAAATGACGAAGTTACCCTTTAAATATTGAAAAACAGATGTTTCTGTATGAGTGTATTTGGTAATATAGTTTATCTGGTTGTTGACATCTTTAATTCCTGTTTCCATTATTTTAATTCTCTTTACTTCAGACTCTTTGCCATCCAACTTTAAGAGACCGCTTATTGTATCCCGGTGGAGACAATTCTGGTTTGCCCCTGTCACCTCATTTCTTGGCAACGTGCTGATGTACTTCCTCTTCCTCTACCTGTTTGCCTACGTTCTGTTGGTGGACTTCAAGCCCCCGCCCCCTGACGGCCCGTCCACTCTGGAATTTGTGCTTTACTTTTGGGTTTTCACCTTAGTGTGTGAAGAGATTCGGCAGGTGGGTTGTTAAGACACTAGCATACACACACATATTGGCACATGGTTCTACTGTTAACAATATTTGGAAACGGTTCGCCAGTGGTTTGGTGTCTGATAAGCCCTCAAACTTATGCATTTGTTGCTCAAACTGGATTGTCTTTCACGTTCTTTCCAAAACATGAGGAAACACACCCACCCAGTTTGAATACGAACTGGTGACCACATCACCTAAAATACACATTTATCTCACTGACGCATACTGTACACTGCACAGATCCACATCCATCGGCATAATATTGTGACTCCTGTTTATCTGGTTGACAGACCTTCTTTGTGGGCAGCACCTTTGTGCTCCAGAGGATGAGGAATTACATCGAGGATATGTGGAACAAGTGTGACCTCATAGCCATCACTCTCTTCACTTTGGCTCTGTGCTGCAGGTGACTCCTCTGACACACTCATCAATGTCATTCTGCAGGTGGAGATCTGAGCACAAGAAAACAGAACGTTAACTCGGGGACATAAAACACAGGAAGTCTCACGTCTACATTGTCCTAAGAACGTAGCTACCACTGTAGTAGATGGGACGATCTGGGTTAGACTTGGAGGGAAGCAAGGGTTGATGTACTGCAGAAGTTTATTAAATGATGAGACGCAGGTTTGTCACCTGCTGGGGCTCAGGAGCAGGAGTAGCCACTCCCACAAACAACACAGACATCCACAAAGGGAGACCGCAGGAGACAAGAGGGCAGGGAACACACAGAAACACAAGGAAACAGGACAGGCAGAGACCATATGTTTGTTTCTTTCTTATCTGGTTGAATAAGTTCATAATATAGGGGAATGTATTGCGTGACGTGCATTCACATGACCTGTGAATGCAATGTTGTTGTTTTTTTCAGAATGTTTCCCTGGTCATGTAATTTTGGCCGAGCTGTCATGGCCATAGATTTTATGGTCTTCACACTACGTCTGATCCATATCTTTGCTGTCCACAAACAGCTTGGGCCCAAGATCATCATCCTTGGCAAAATGGTGAGTCCACACAAAACTCGCAAAACAACCTATGGGCAACAGACAAAGTAATGAAAATGCCATGTGAAATAGAGTTCAAATACAAAGAGTTGTTTGAGAAAAAGTTAGGGTTCCTTGAAGATATTTTTACAAAGATATAGGCCTCTCCCAATAAACAGTTTTTACAGTACCGCATTTAGCTGCATATGCAAGCAAGACTAGGAATTTGAAAAATGCTTTGGGCACAAAGATTCACTAGACTAAGCTTTGTTGATTATCATTGGCAAAGCTTTAGCAGTGTACAAAATATTCACATAGCAGCTCTCCATTTTTGGCTGGCGCTGGCCAACATTTTCACCAGTTAGTCGTTTTCACTTTGTTACTCTAAAAACATACATGCACCCACATTCCTCATACAGATAATTTAACCAGTGTCCTCTTTAAGTAGCTGAATAAAAAAATAAAAAAAATAGACTGTTTCAATGGTTCTATATAGTGCTATTGAATGTTGTTGCTGTGATGCTTGCCCTCCATTTGTTGTTAATGATGGTTGATAGAAGTGCATATAATGTACTAGAAACCGTTAATATGATTGAAATCACAAAGTCCCATCATGACCTTACAACATGGCCAATCCTATAACATCTTCCATATCTGGTCTCTCCTTGTTTCCCCAGATGAAGGATGTTTTCTTCTTCCTTTTTTTTCTGGCTGTGTGGCTCTTGGCTTATGGAGTGGCCAATCAGGCACTCCTCTACCCGTATGATCCCCGCCCTGATTGGATATTCCGCAGAGTGTTCTACAGACCATACCTGCACATCTTTGGACAAATACCCATACATGAAATGGATGGTGAGTCAATCAATCAAACTTTTATGTCAGACTCAGGGTCCAGATAAGACAGGACATTACATGGATAAATTAGATTAAAAAACATGATAAGAAAAGACACATACATAGACCTACCAATGCCTTACAAAGAGACAGCTGTACCAATGTCTCCACAGCTGGGATTGGTAGCGTGTAGTGCTGAACCTTATATCTGATAAAAACCAAGATTATATCATCTTTAGAGTCATTAAACCGGCAGATCAATTTATACGTACGATTTCTTAAAACATTTTGGAAAGTATCGACTCCTGCAGCCACAAATATTTCACTTGCACTACACCATCTCGGTCCCTTAAGTAATATTCTTATGGCATCATTATAAGCTGCTTGAAGACTCTGTAAGCTTGCTTTTTTGTAGTTTGACCACAAGTGTGCAGTATAGAGTTGTGTACAATATGCTCTAAACAGAGACATCTTCACTCCATCTGTACACATACTAAATTTGCGTGAGAGAATGTTCGCTTGTGCATACATCCTACAACATTGCCTATAAATATCATCATCATCGCTCAACTGTTCTGTAATAAAATGCCCAATATATTTTACCTTATCACAGACACAAAGATTGTTATCAGACAATTTGAAGTCAGGAAATATTAGACATTTGTCCTCTTTGGTTGTACAGATCAAGATCACTCTTACTGGCATTGTATTTGATATCATGTTCCACACCATAGACAGTACATGAGCTGCTGAAGATCAGCACTCCATTGACTAAGAATTACAAGATCGTCTGCATACAAAATATGGTTAACTAGAGTATTACCAATCATGCACCCAGTATTACAGGCTTTCAATTGTTTGGACAGATCATCAATATATAGATTAAACAGAACTGGGGACAAAATTCCGCCTTGACGGACACCATTGGTGGTTACCAATGGTGTCCGGGGCTGAGACACTAATGCCCCATTTTTCTTGCATAATCTGGTGGGCATACCAGTAAACCAGAATTCTCCCTATGTATTTGGGCACACCTCTTTGACTCAATCTAACAAACAACTTTATATGATTAACATGATCAAAAGCTTTGGAGGCATCAATAAACACATAAGAACTGATGAGTTTTGACCTCTATATTTGTTGACAATTTCCTTTAAGGCATATATATTCACAAGTCAGTGCCATGTTTGACTTTAAAACCAAACTGGTATCTGTGGAGTAAATAAACTCATATAATCTATCCAGCAGTATTATTTCTAGGACTTTTGACAGTATGCTGGCCAAAGCAATGGGCCTGTAATTATCTAGATTACATATTTTACCAGCTATGTACTTAATGGAGGAGGAGCTAACCACAGACTAGCATATTTAAGGTGTTCAGCAGTAATATGGTCTAAACCACTTGCTTTGTTATCAGAAAGCGTATGTATAGCTTGGTACAGCTCATGTGACATAATAGCCATTGAATCATTACTCTCAATATTGTCCACCTTACACAAATCACTTTTGATACAGTTGAAAAGGGTACTATAATGCTGTCGCCATAACTCAGCAATATTGTCTGTTCCTGAAATTCCATCAACAGTGCATGGAAAGATGTTTTAAAGTTGTTAAGAAATCTCACTCCAAAAATCAGCAACATTATTACTTATTAGCTTCTTGGCTATGAAATCAGCCCTCATGGCTTGCTCATTTTTACAAATGAAGCGAATGGCGAATTTATATCTTGCATTAGTGAGCTTCTTGTACTCGAGCACAGGCCCTTGTCTGGGTCTACCAGCGATAACCCATGATTTAAAAGCTTCACAGGCTTCAGCATGATACTCAGCTACATACTCATTCCAACCAGGTTTTATGTTGTGTGTCTTATTTTTATGCTTGTAGTAAGGCTTACTTCCTTCATACAGAGCACTTACTATATAATTATACATGGAGCAGAGATCTCTCCTATGCTTCACATCCCTACAATTAACGCCAGCACACATAGTTGCATCTCTAGGTAGATGAATATTACTTAAGGATTTGTCTGTAAGAGCATAATCAGCTAAGATGTCCTCCTTTGTGAGGGTTGACCAGTCGAGGTTTTCTGTGTTGGCACTCATTCCATTCCTAGAAAGTGCCGTTAGATGTTCAACATTTATCGACATAACAAAAGGGATATGATCAGTTGTTGCTGCCCCATAAAGAATACCCAAACATCCTAATGAAGCATGTGCATCTGCTGTACTAATACAATGGTCCAGCCATGACGTAGTGTTCCAGGCCTAACTAATGTATGTATAGCTATCTGTAGGCAAAAGCACTTTTCTTAACAAAATGTAATTATTGACTGAGCTATGTGATTAGCAAATAATGAGCTTGTGTCTGAGATATCTGCATTCATATCACCGATGACATATATACTGGGACAAATATTATTATTATTATTATTAAACGTGTTTTAGCCGGTTGAAAAGATGGCGAAATTACGTCTATAGACGGTTAGACCCAATTTCACCCAGTATTCAACCAGATTTCAACGTTGAAATCCTGTCTAGTGCTCACTGGGACAATTCTCAAAAGGGTTGTCAACAACCATGCTGCAAGCTTTATCCCCTGCGCTCTGGCCCACACGCAGGTCACGACAGTTGTATGACAAAACCCGGATAATCATTTAGCATGGCAAATGAATGCCCATAGCACCAGAAATCACACGTATTTCCCCCACAGCAAGAGCTGGTTTCGAACCGGGCCCCGCCGCAGCCACTTTCTCCGCCGCCTAGGTCCGAGGCTCCCGCTGGTGCAGCCTCAAATCCTGCATCGTCCGAGCCAGTGGGACAAGCCTTCGCGCACACAGTGCCTCTGACCAGCGCCGCCTACCGACCTGGACCACCACCAGTAGACATGTCAGTGGGACGCTGCAGTGCACACAGTCGGCGATTTATTTCCACAGTGATGGCACGAAATCTTCGCTTATATCAGCCTGTAGCTGCATTGCGTGCTTCATTGAGCCGACCTCAGTGTACAACTGCTCCATTCTCCCAAGTAGGCTCGGAATATTCGCCTCGCACTCATTCATTACATTAAGGCAACTCTTTATGTTGTTGATGTCTTTCTGTGCCCCTTTATGGAAAACACACTGTGTAGTAGGACAAAGTTCAAACAAAACTCTTCTATCCACTCGGAGTCAAACGTGTTCGCAGCCAAACAGGACGATCTCGTCCTGGCTTAATGTCTTTATTTTCACAACGAGAAAGTTAAGCAACTCATCCTCAACAATAACTTTGCTGTCAACAGTTTTGTAAATTTCAGGTTTTGTTCGAGATCAGTTTAAAACAGGAGCTGCCGAGCCTCGACTTGCAATGTCCCCCATCTTTCATTAATATATGGTTTTCCAAAAACTCATAGTGAGTGACTCAGTCTTAATATACATGGTCATAT
Source organism: Anoplopoma fimbria (assembly GCF_027596085.1). NCBI lineage: Eukaryota > Metazoa > Chordata > Actinopteri > Perciformes > Anoplopomatidae > Anoplopoma > Anoplopoma fimbria. Next base: position 17,408,104 of record NC_072459.1, on the reverse strand, counting down.
CTCTGTCAAGCACAATGACCTTTGTTTCCCTCAATGTCAGTGGAGTTTTCATGTTTTCCTCATGTCCGCGTGGGTTCCCCCCATGTTCTCCGGCTTCCTCCTATTGTCAAAAGACATGGAGCTAAGGTTAATTGATGAATCTAAATTGCCCGTAGGTGTGGGTGTGAGCGTGAATGGTTGTCTGTCTTTTTGTGTCAGCCCTGTGATAGTCTGGCATCCTGTCTAGGGTGAACCCTGCCTCTGGCTAAATGTCAGCTAGGATCGCCTGCATCCCCTGCGACCATGAACAAGAAAAGTGGTTAAAGATAATGGATGGATGAAATAAAGTTTAGGTTAAGTTGAATTATATGAAATAAATTAAAGATTAGCATGACATTCTCAGACAAAAGAGAATTTAAAAGCCTTCCTTTTAGATGTGCCTTTACACTGGGTTTATCAATTTGCATTATTAATATATTTGTTTGTATAAAATAAGATGGTGCATAAAACGGTACAAAAAAGTTTCATAATTATAGTCTAATATTTGCCTTCATTCACTTACACAATGTATACTTTAAGAATTTTTGGATTTTAGTCATTGTACTCACTCACTTACTTAATCGCCAGATTAATAAGGAAACGTCAAATGTCAAGTTCAAAACAATACACACCAACACAGTATGCAATAAATCCTACCTAAATAAGCAAGTGTTGTATTTTATCATATAAAATGAAGTTTGTATCGCCTTAAATTAAAAGGTGTTACTAATACATTTGTTCAATAAAACAGTTGCACAATGACCACAGAATTAAATAAACACATTCTCAACAAAAGCTGGATATTAGATGCTTAATAATAGTGGGATTTATTGCAGGGCTGTTGGATTACACAAGGTTTAATTGGGTCTAATGAAATTGCAACTCAGTGTTTCGGCCTTAAGTTACATTTGCTGCCATTCATAGGTAATGGATGTTACCCTTTATGTTGATTATAAATGAGCTGCATAGATCTTCATGTTGTTATGGACCTCTTCATTGTTTTTCCATCTAGCCGATAAATTGGAGGAAATAACCTGTACAAAAAACGTCACACGCATTGAAGCAGGAGAGGAGCCCTGTATGAGCCCCTACGCCAACTGGCTGGTTGTCATCCTCCTTGTCATCTACCTGCTGTTTACCAACATAGTATTGCTCAACTTACTCATTGCTATGTTCAGGTACCCTTGCATTTCGCTTGATTTTCTTCAGTTCCAATGTTGTTCTGCTGATTAAACAGATTATTTTAGCTCTATGTATATTGTATAATGAGATTTAAATTCATTATCTCCAGCTACACCTTCTCAAAAGTACAGGAGCACAGTGACACCTATTGGAAGTTTCAGCGTTACAACCTGATTAAGGAGTACCACTCAAGACCCTGCCTGGCACCGCCCTTCATCATCATCTCACATCTCCACCTTTTCATCAAGAGATGCTGCCGCCAGATCCCCTCAGTCAAAAGCAAACACTTTGGTAAGAAGTAGAGCACGAAGACAGGGGATGAGTGAAAGGAGGACAAGCATTTAGCAGGGAGCGGGGAAGAAAAACAAACTCATGTACCCTAACCATGAATTAGCTCTTGCGCTAGTACTGGGTAGGTCATATAGTTGGCCCATTCAGTCTAGATTTGTTTGTTTTATTTGAAGAGGACCTACAACTGTGTCTTGGAGTGCCAGGACAGTTGGTCCAAAGTCAGGCTCCTGGTCCCTTGCAGCCAAAAGAGAGCTGTCTCTCGCATTCTTGGTAGGATATCAGGTTGTTTGTCAGATGATGTGAGGCTGCACCAAGATTTCACATTGTAAGCAATTATGTTTTTGATTCTCTGTTCAATGAGAGCAAGTGGTGTATACCAGATGTATTCCAGGCTAGTCTACTAGCTCAGCACAAGAGGGATGCTGAGGCTGTTTTAGTGTGGGACAGCCCAGGAATTAGTCCTGTCATGTAGTGGGCTTTATAAGACGCTCAGTTAACTAGAACTCAGAACGGAAGCATGCTTCTTTACATTGAAAGGATCAAGTTGAGGTGGTTTAGGCATCTGTCTAGAATGGCTCACAGGCACAGCATGTGATCCTGTTTTTGCTACCAGTCTCTAACTGGTAGAGGACATGTGCATGCAAGTTCGCTTTTTACTCATGCCCTCATTCCAGTCACTTTACAAAAAAATGTTTTCTCTGTCCTCAGTTCTGGAGTTGCGGGGCAGGAACGCTAGCTGCCTCAACACATGGGAGGCTATACAGAAAGAAAACCTCCTCTCAGCTCAGAATAAGCGGCAGAGGGAAAGTGACACAGTACGAATTAAAAGTACATCTGTCAAGTAAGTTGCCTCTGCTATTGTTGTTACTCTGTGTAATGTTAAACGGTATAAATGTGTAAAAGCTATTTTGATTCACAAGGTTAGAACTGACCATTCTTCATATACATTTAAATTTGACTGACAAAAGAAATGTGGAATATAGAACTCAGCCAATACATCAGCATAAACGTATACTGGTAGTGGCTTTTATGTCAACCAATATCTAAAAAGATAATCACCCATCCTTCCATCCATCCATTAACTTTGTCTTATCCGGGGCCGGGTCGCGGGGGCAGTAGGCTTAGGAGGGTATTCCAGACGTCCCTCTACCCAGCAACGCTTTTCAGCTCCTCCTGGAGAAAGGCAATCCCGGGCCAGACGAGATATGTAATCTATCCAGCGTTTTCTGGGTCTACCCCGGGCCTCTTACCAGTTGGACGTCCCCTGGAAAACCTCTAAAGGGAGGCGTCCAGGAGGCATCATAATCAGTTGCTCGTACCACCTCAGCAGGCCCCTTTTCACGCAAAGGAGCAGTGGATCTACCCCGAGCTCACTCCGGATGTCTGACCTCCTCAATCTCTAAGGCTGAGCCCAAACACCCTACGAAGGAAGCTCATTTCGGCAGCTTTTATCAGCTTTCAAATCCTTTTGCTCACTACCCAAAGCTCATGACCATAGGTTAAGTTCGGAACTTAGATGGACTGGTCAATTTGAGAGACTTCGCCTTCTGGCTCAGCTGCTTTTTTCACCACAATGGTCCGGTGCAATACCCGCAGCACTGCTGACGTTGCTCTGAACCGCATGTCCTTCTTACCCTTCCATTTACCTTTACTCTTGAACAAGACCCCGAGAGATACTTGAATTCCCCTGCTTGGGATAGTGTCTCACTCATAACCCGAATGGTGCAATCCATCGTTTTCAGGCAACGGACCATGGCCTCAGACTTGGAGGTACTGACTCTCATCCCGACCACTTCCAACTCTTCTGCAAACTGCCCCAGTGCAGCTGAAGGTCACGTTCTGAAGGAGCCAACAGAACCAAACTAAATGGTCTGCTAAAATCAGGGATGCAATTCTGGGATCCCCAAACTTGATAATTGCCTTCCCCCGGCTGCACCTTAAAATCCTGTCCATGAAAATCACAAACAAGATTGGTGACAAGGCACAACCCTGGCAGAGGCCAACACACACTAGAAACGTTTTTGACTTTTTTCTGAGTATCCGGACACAGCTCTGACTTTGGTCTTATAAGGATCGTATGGCTCGTAGCAACGAACCAGGTACCCCGTATTCCTGCACTACCCTCCACAGGACTCTCCAGGGGGCATGGTCGTAAGCCTTCTCCAAGTCCACAAAACACATGTAGACTGGATTGGCAAACTCCTATGACCCCTCCAACAGACATGCAAGGATAGGAGCCTCCAATCCCGCACCCAGTATTAGACTTTCCCCGGGAGGCTGAGCAGTGCGATACCCCAATAATTGGAGTACACTCTCAAGTCCCCCTTTTTTAATGATGGGAACCGCCACCCTGGTCTCCCACACCATGGGCACTGTTCCTGACCACCACGCTACACTGAAGAGGCGTGTCAGCCAAGACAGTCCCACAATGTCCAGGGCCTTTAGCCTCAGGGCCAATCTTATCCACCCCTCGTGACTTTCCACTGAGGAGCTGTTTGACTAACTCAACAACCTCTGCCAGGAATATGGATGAGTATCCACTGATTCTTTAATCTCTGCCTCCTCCACAGAGAAGTGTTGGTCGAGTTCAGAAGTTTCTCAAAGTGCTCTTTTCACTACTCGACAATTTCACCATTTCGGGGTCCGCAATTTTCCTCTCCTGCTGAACAAAGCCTGGGCCAAGCCCTGCTCAGGTTGGATGACCTTCCGACTACAGCTCCTAGCAGCCGCTTCGACAATGGAGGCTTTGAACATTGCCCCAATCAGATTCCACGTACCCAGCCTCCCCCGGGATGCATGAGAAATTCTGCTTCAAACTCACCACCAGGTGGTAATCAGTTTGAAGCTCTGCTCCTCTCTTCACCCGAATGTTCAAGGCATATGGCCGCAGATCTGATGATACACCCACAAAGTCGATCAAGGAACTTTGACCTTGAGTGTTCTGGTACCAAGTACACATCCTCGAACACACTGTTTGTTATGGCCAAACCATGACTATCGCTGAAATCCAACAACAAAGCACCACTTGGTTTCAGATCAGGCAGGATGTTCTCTCATTCACCCCCTCCAGAAAAGGATTGAGGCCGGACCCTCTCCAGGAGTTTGGTGCCAGAACCAGTGCTATACGTGGAGGTGAGCCCAACTATATCTACTTGGTACAGCTCCAACTCCCGCATCAGCTCTGGTTCCTTCCCCACCAGAGAGTTGACATTCCACTTCTCTAGAGTTAGTCCACGTACCATGGGTCGGCATGCCCAGGTCCCTGCCCTTCCCTTCTGCACGGCTCAAATTGCACCTGACCCCAATGCTTATCACTGCGAGTGGTGGGCCCACAGGGTGGCGGCCCCATACAATTTTTCCGAGCTGTGCCCGGCTGAGCTCCATGTGCCAAAGCCAAACCACCAAACGCTAAGCTCTCCTCCCAGTGGGCCCCAATTAGATGTGCAACAACTCCTTTCCAGCATTTCATTAAGGGTCAATGAAAAGATAATGTAGCACAGAAATGTCATGTGTTTTAGAAACAGTGTCTTCATTACACTGTTATTCCACTGACAAGTTTATCCTTCCATTATAAAATACCCTGCTCAATACATAAAATAAAAATGAAAATTTCTAATGTCTGTTTAAATCATGCATTCCTATTAAATGTCACAGACACTGACCAATAATGTAAACACATCTTTCATTAAGTTTCACTTTTACACATTTCTCTTTTGTGATCATTCCATTGTGTTAAACGAGCTGAACTCAGATGGACATTCTATCTCAGGTTTGCAGTGGGATTATTTGTGTGTATTTGGTTCCGTAGGGTGGACAGTGTGCTAAAGCAGATGGCAGAGATCTGTGACCACGACAGAAGGTTGCGGCGACTGGAGACAGAGGTCAGCAATATCTAAGTGCACATGAAATATCTAGTGATCCTAATCTGTACCAGTCATAATCAATTTTGCAGCCTAGAACCGTAATCCGGGTTTTTTTGAAGGCCAGAAAAATTTAGAAATTCTACCAATAATTTCTTTTATTTAATTTAGAGATATCTCTTACAAGGAGATATTCCTCCACCAGGTTTCTTTAGGTTTTCCATCTGTTCCTTTCAAGTCAGTGCCGTTCATCTTGGCCGGAATATTATTTTTAAAAAATCGATAAATTACATTTTTCTGGTTGAGCACTCCTATTTTGACAAAATATAGGACGTGTGCTTTGTTTCATTTTGTACAATCTCTGCATGTATGGGTAAATTGATATGAGTATATATTTCTGTGTAGAGTGTGTGTGCAAAGTGTGTCTGGTTTCCCTGCAGCTGTCGGCCCTGCCTGCTCAGCACATATCCATCTCTGTTTGTGTATCTCTCTGACAGCTGGAGTACTGCTGCAGCGCCCTCTCCTGGATGACAGATGCTCTGTCTCAAAGTAATCTGATAACGGCTGTCCACCTCCCCTCCCCTCCTCAGAGGTAAAACCACAGGTCATCTAACCATGACCCCTTCTAAAGAAGTTTAGTTCCTGATGTTTTTAATATGATGATGTGTTGTGATGAATAGACAATTTAACCTATTCCATTCCTTGGCTACCTACAATACACCCGGTTTTGTCCTTTTTAGTGCGGACGTGATCTTAAGTAGGAGATTACAGGTCAACAGTATATGCCACATAGAAGTGTAGTACGTCATCTGTACCTGAAGATTTTTTTTAGATGCAGCTCAGCACTGGTTTTTACTTGTTATAAATCTTTAATAAACATTGCACCCATTTAAATGTTTAAAGTTTACAGTGTAAGAGCGCTTAGAACATTATGACGGAAGTATATGATGGCCATTCACATGCTATATTATGTCTATATTATGTCTCATAATTTGTTGCAGCAATTTTTGGGATACGTGATAAATTTCACTATTTTTTACCACTTGAGAATATATTTAAAAATTGCAAAGAGGAGACTTGTGGGTACCCAAAGAACCCATTTTCATTCAGATATCTTGTGGTTCGAGGTCAAAGGACCAATGTAAATATGTCCATCCCAGTTTTTTTCCTCTGCAAAATTAAGCCAAATGTTGTAGCGTTAATAGTTGCCTTCCCTAGAGCTAGTTTTCTTGGTTAAAGCCCTTAAGATGTGATGAACGTTGCATCCAAATAGGATGAAATTATAACACTGTATAAGAACTAATTGTTGTAAAATTACAATGTCTATCTGCCATGAAGTGAAGACACATTAATCTTCGACAGGTGCCGTGTCTGATGCATATGAATCATAGGGATCCGCTCTGGAGAATCAATATTTCATCTTGTGGAAGGATCCTGGTTTGGATAACAATATTTCTTTCTTTTGTTGTAGATCAGACTCGTCTGTTTCCAAGCTAACTCCCTGAACTCCAGGATCACACACTCACACACTGTTTACTTAAGGGCATTGTGTCAAAGTGCACCATGTTTGTTATTCTGCAAATCAGGTCATTTGTTTTACTTTGTTTAGTTCAGATGTCTGTTGTTTGAGAAATGCATTTTAATTTGGACAAATAATATGCTGAGATGTTTTTTAACAGTAGTGCCGGCTTGCATTGCTGTTTGCTACAGTGCGACTGCACGTTCCAGACCAGGAGTCGCCAAAGTCTGAAATTTCAAATCTGGGTTTGAGCCCCAGATGTCACCAGAGTGCCTTATTAATATGTATGCTAAGTTGATTAAGTAAGAAAAATATCACCATATATGAGATAAAATGCTATTATATGATCGAAAGCTTTTCAAACTGCACAAATCATGTTTTAATAACAATGTATCAAATTACTAAAATATGAAAGGGGTGACAAAAAAGAACTATGTAGTTTCCCTCAGCTTGTCAGAGGTCTTTAGCCTCTTTTAGCTCATTCTTTTTGTATTCCCGTCCACACCGTTTTGTTTTTGTCAACTTCATTTTGCCAGAGTATAATCAATATTGCAGTATGAATGTCGGTTTCAAATTATTCCTGTCTATGTGTAGGTATTATCTAGTTTCTAACAATAGCGCTAATCTAAACTCCGCTAAAGGCCATGATTATATATGAGATATTAGACAAGTAAAATGACAACAAAAAGTGACAATGAACTGATAGTATGTAAAAGATTACAAGTAACAATTTGCTTATTCCAAGTCTCTATATCAATTTCCATATGGTTGAGCTCACAGACTATAGATGAATATATAAAGATTTATTTTGTTGTAGTCGTGAATTATGTTACACATTCAAGTAGCTTCATCCTTTCAGAACTGATGGATGAAAATGTACTCTAGACCAAACAGTCAGTCGAGTTGTTAAAAATTAAGGACTCTACTTGTGTTGTATAAGATTAAAAGGGTCCCTGTACTTTCAGAAGACAAGGAGTCTTCTTTTTCATTGTTACACTATGCACTATATTCATTACATTATTCACAATTGCTTGGTCAGTTTATAATGCAATAATTTTCTCAGAATGTATTAACTTATTACATTATGTGAAAAAAACATTATTACATTATGCACTCATGGTTTCTTACATTATGATTATTATCACATTATGAGCTTTTATTACATTTAAATTATTACATTATGCAAAGTTATTACATTGTGCACAGTTATTACATTTTGAGATGCTACAACAATGATTTTATACACACAAATTTCATTTTTCTTTTAAGTAATTAAAGCAAGGCCTTAGGTGCGTTTGTGTCAACATTTAATACTCGTGGTTAGAGGTTGTTATGGTTACCATGCAGAGTTAGAAATAAGCTTGAAAATTAATAAATCTAAAAGATTGAAACAGTCTGTTCTTTGAGAGACTCTTTGTTTCTAACTTCCACAGGACCCAGGTTACTCTCTATAGTGATGACACAGTGAAATACATATGATCAGAATTTGGCTGTCTATTGATAAAGCATGTTATTATGTGTATATATGAATTCTGCCGAATAACCATTTTTGGCTCCCTTCATTGCTCTAATGCATGAAATTTCTGAAAATTGATCAAGCTAAGCAAAATCACTCCACAAGGTCTGGTTGATGTCACAATGGTTGATGTAATAACCATGTGAATACTTACTAATGGTTATAATTCCTTATAGGAATAATTGTTCCCTAAAATTAATGTTGACAAAATTGAGCTTGCATGAGGTGAAGTTAAACCAGAGTTAAGAGGAGTCATGTTAACCATAGCAAAGGATAGGGTAGGCTCTAGATCAGGGGTCTCAAACTCGCGGCCCGCGGGCCAATTGCGGCCCGCTAGACGATATTTTGTGGCCCCCACCTTAATATGAAAGTTTAATGTTAGTGCGGCCCGCGAGTTTTATATGAATGGCACTTTACAGTGTTGTGTGCGGAGCTGAACGAACCTACCAATCACGGTGGGGTATATGGCTCTCGGGGGCGGGACATCGACCGGGCTTGATGCAAGCAGAGAAACATTCTCAATGAGTGACAGTGACAGCAGCGTTGCCATGGAGAGTTACAGCAGCGTTGCCATGGAGAGTTCTCCTCCGTGCCTGGCTGGCTGCCTCGTTTCTATTAAACGCGGACATTCGTCCCAGCGCTGCGTTCACAACACCTCCAAAAAAGTTTTTAAGTTGCTGCCCAGCGGGACATTATACGTATATATGTCTCTCTCTGACAAAATAAATCAAAGTGATGCGTACGCGGCGAGATAAAAGAAAAGTAAGAAAATAATGTAGCCTAATGTGGTCTGCAGTCACATACCGACACCTGTCCGTCGGCAGTAACAGTCCCCGATAAAGCAGAAGAGCTGCTGAGTTTGTGTCCAATGCACGGCCGCACCACAGCCAAGGATATATTTCAGGAGCTGTGCGAACAGACTGGTGGGCATTACCACGGATGGAGCCCCGTCTATGACCGACTGGTAACGCTGGTTCAAAGAAAGTTAGAGGAAAATGCAGATCCAGCAGTCGTTCTGCACTGCATCGTACACCAACAGGCACTGTGCAGCATGTCATGTCTGTTGTCCTGAGATGTATCAGTTACATCAGGTCCAGGAGTTTACAGCACCGCCAGTTCAGGGCCTTTTTACAACATATGGTGATGTACTTTACTTTAGTAAAAGTACATCATTTAGTAATGTCCTTAAGAGAGTTTTTGACTTAAGAGCAGAAGTGAAGAAATTCATGGAAGATGACAGAATGGATGTTCCTGAACCTGATGATCCAGGGTGGGTTATGGACCTTGCATTCCTAGTGGACTTAACACAGGAGCTGAACATCCTTAACCTGAAGCTCCAGGGCCCTGGTCAGCTTATCACTGCAGCTTATGAAAATGTGAAAGCCTTCTCCGCTAAACTGAAATTGTGGAAAACTCAGCTTTCTGTAAAATATCTCAGCCATTTCACAACATGCAGGTCTCTTGTGGAGGAGGGCACAGCCTTCAGTGGTGGTGAATATGCCTGTGCTAGTGAAAACCTTCTGCAGGAGTTTGATCAGCGTTTTGCTGACTTCAAGGCATGCTGTGACACTTTCCAGCTGTTTGCTGACCCCTTCTCAGCTGATGTGGAGAGTGTCCCAAGTATGTTGCAAATGGAACTTATTGACTTGCAGTGCAACAGTGATCTAAAAGCTAAATTCAGAGAGGCACAGGGAAAAGCAGACATGACTGGACAATTCATGAGAGAATTACTTCCATCCTTCCCTGAGCTGTCAAAAATGTTCAGTCGGGTAATGTGCCTTTTTGGAAGCACGTATCTGTGTGAAAAGCTTTTCTTGACTATGAACTTTAATAAATGCAAGTACTTAGTGATGCCCATGTTGAAGCTGTACTCAGAGTTTCTACTGTAACCTTGATCAGGGCAAATGTTGCTCAGCTGTGTGAGCAGAAGCGCTGCCAGGTCTCTGGCAAGAAATAGAATAAAGCACAAATGTATTCAGGGATTGTATGTGTTGGTTCAGTGCAATGTTTCAATAAGTTATTAAAAACATGGAAATAAAAAAGTAAATTTTCAAAAATATTGCGCTTTCTTGTAGTGCTTGAACGTTGAAGTGGCCCTCCTATGAGACGACAATACCAGCAGTGGCCCCAAGCCAAATTGAGTTTGAGACCCCTGCTCTAGATAGACCACAGTAAAGTCTGGTGGGATCTCAACTGATCAAGGAATTGATAGCGGGGGTCTGGACAGACCGCAAAAGAGAATAGTTGTGGGTCATGTTCGCTCGCAGCACAGGATAGTTCTGGTCACGTAGACCGCAGCACAGATAGTTTGGTCAGTTAAAAACGCAAAACAGGACAGTTTGGTCAAGTTAGACCAGAGAAAGGTTGTAGGAGTCTGACAGAAGACGTTCACCTTATCTCCGGGAATGAGAATACGGTCCAGCCAGACCAGGTCACTTCAGACCAGGAAATAAGAAATTGGGTCACTCTGGACCAGGTCATATCAGACCGGGCAATGAGAAACGGTCACTTTAGACCAGGGAAATGGAAAACGGCCACGTTAGACCAGGGAAATGAGACAACAGTCACTTGAGACCGTGTCATATTAGACCAGGTAATGAGAGAAGGTCCGTTAGACCAGTAAATTGAGAACACGTCCACGTTAGACCAGAGAATAGTGTGACTCAATGAACAGACAGGAGTGCAAAGCCATTGTACATTGAATGAGAGAATATCCACTTAAACAATAGAATTCGAGAAGTATCTTTAGTGATAATATAAGGAACATTATGCATGACTAAGATAATGCTATCCCATGCTATGGGACAAATTAAATGACATGCCAGTATTGCAAGACACTGCCTGAAAGGGACACCACCACCAGTCATATGAATGACTGACTGGACCTTATTTTAAGGCTTTACTTATGTTTTATTTACGAGTATTGATGTGAAGGCAGAGGATGACCAATGTCCCATTTGTCTCAGGGATGTAGATGAGATGCCTCGGTTTGTGGCCGAAGAAGCAGCCCCTATTCTAAAAGAATATCCTGACTAATGCTGAGGTGATAAGTTGATTTTAATGAGGATCATCTCTAATTGATAGTTAAACCACTATTTAGACAAAGGAAGATTAGAAGATTACTAGAAATAAGGAGAAGTGGAGCAAGTAGGGGGCCTTAAACGTAGGTAGTTAATCACAAATTTAAAAGGAGCAAAAAGAGTGTGTGTACGAACCACAAAGAGAGCATGCACCTACGCATATCCCGAGTGTTTAAGATGTAAGATATAATCCCTAGGATGAAAGGCCAGATCGAAAAATGTGATGTCTCAATTTTTGGTAGAAGGATTCAGAAGATGCTTTGCTCACCACATCTGAGCAAAGCATGACGGCCAATAGAAAACAGAATCGAACATAGCATCAATGGAAGAGGAAAAAACCCTGCCCTGGTTCTGTCAGCATCATATGCAACTAAAGAGGGTAATAGGCTGTCTGCTATCGATAACTGGGGAGAAGCTTTAGCTAACTTTTCAGCATTAACTTGATGGTTGAATTAGCAAACAAACTTGGTGAAGAGGATTTTAACAACTAATCTTAAATTGAATGCCTGCAAACAGATGTAACCATCAATGCAGTTGCAAATGAAGGCACAGACAATTTATGAGAACAGGTTATGGAGGCATGGCGCAGGACCAAAAAAAGCAAAAGTACTCCAAGCAAATCTTAGGTTCTTTACCGTGGAAACTGCTAAACCCTTTCTCATATACATCTTAGCTGAGTCCATACATTTAGCCATGAGGCTTTGATTTAGGAAAGCATAGGTCTGACAAGGGAAACTGATACTGATACTGCTGGCCTCTGGAAAGATGCTCCGGAAAGTCTGGAATTTCAAACTGGAAAGTGAATCAGCTTTTGTGTTGACGGGCTTATAATAAAGTTATGTGTGACGGCTGACCATGTCATGTTTCTCATAAAAGACATGATGTCCTTGGAAAAGGAGCGCCCTCCGTTGATGATAATGATGACAACTTAATTATTGAGAGATAAAGATCAAACTGTGAAAAGGCCAGCTCATATTGCATATTCATGGACCAATTTTTTTATTTTATTAAATGTTTTGCCTTTGTAGGAGCCCTGTAAAGAACACTTCAAGTATCAAATGCATTTAAGAGGAAACAATGGTGTACAATTCTGTAGATTATTTGATTTAGCTTCAAATAATTTACTTAAATGTAGACTTTAAGACCTCCTCTTTCTGAAGCATTTAAAAGTAAATGGTAAATGGACTGTTATTGTATCTCTTTTCTAGTCTTCGACCACTCAAAGCGCTTTTATAATACATATCATCATTCACCCATTCACACCCATTCATACACTGATGGGAGGGGCTACTAAGGTGCCACCTGCCCATCCGGACATTAGTTAACATTCATTCACATTCATAAATTCGGAAATTAACTGTACTTGAATAGCGCGTTACTAGTATCACACTACATATGATCATTCAGCCTTTCACACCCATTCATACGCCAATGGGAGGGGCTACCATGCAAGGTGCCACCTGCCCATCAGGTAACAAATCATTCATACCCATATCCACATATCGCTGGCACAGCCTGCAAGAGCAATTTGGGATTAAGTGTCTTGCCCAAGGACACATCGACATGGACTGCCGGAGCCCCCTCCAGTCCTCCTCCTGATGCAACCCCCATCTTCTGCACCCCCTGTAGATTGCCCATGCCCCTCCTCCTACACCCCCTTTCCCACAACACTCAGGCCATGTCCACACTAACCCGTTTTGGGTTTTAACACTAAAACGTTCTCCGTCCACACATGCGTTTCATCATTGAAATTATTTGCGTCCAGACTTGCTCCCCTGAAAACGAATATCACATGACTATTCACGTACACTGGGCATGCGCGTGCCGGTGTAAACAGGAAGTACATTGATTGCTTGTTTACAGATAATACGATTACACTACTCTTGATACTCGTCGTGCTTGATACTTAAGAACTTCCTCTAAAATCTTCCTCCATAAACAGACACATTTGTCTGGTTTTATTTTTCAAGCTTAAAGTTTTATTTTTCAAGCTTAGTTACATCACTGAGTGTCTAACTCTATCTCTCCCACACAGACAGCAAATTTACTTTAAATGAACAGTTATTAAACGAAGTTAAATAGATTATGGGTCCATACATTTGGTCAACACCAGTCCGTCAGAAGTCCGTTCCGTAGGGCTGATAACACCGCTGGACCCGCCGCTCGCTAATCGCTCCAATAACAGCTGATTCCAGCTGAAGCCAAAGAACCGCGAATCCCCTCCGGGTTGCCATGCATCACCCGTGTTCCCCTGGGTCCCAAGTCCCTACATCAAGGCTTCATGTTGTCAATCAAGCATACCTTGAACATCTATGTACAAACATGTGTAACAAATACCACCTTATCCATGTTGAAATAACCTGGTAGTCGACCGGTATCAAGGCTGTTGTTGTTGTTCTCTTCTGGAAAAGGGTCACATGGTAAGGGGGTGACAAATCAGGGAATGACATGTTGTAACTGCTAAGAACCAATCAAGTAGTGAACGCGGGTGCCTACGTCATCGTTTTCGGACTGCTTCATTTTCCGTCATCCACACTATCAGGAAAACGCGACGTTTGCAAACTTATCCGTCCTCGGGAGCGTTTATGAACTCCTTCGTTTTCGGTGCCCTAAAACGCTGTGTAGTGTGGACGCTCGGTGCAAACGCAGCAAAAGATATTCAAATTAATTTGAAAACGGGTTGTGTGGTGGCCTCAGCCCCCTTCCACCCTCCTCATACACTACACTCCATGACCACCACCCACCATCCCCCTCACTGCATGGATCCTGGACTACCTCACCAACCGTCCACAGTATGTGCGGATAAGGGAGTGTGAGTCAGACCGGGTTTCCTGCAGCACTTGGGCCCACAAGGAACTGTTTTGGCTCCATTCCTCTTGTCCATTTACACCTCAGACTTTACCCACAACTCTGCTAACTGCCACCTGCAAAAGTTCTCTGACGACTCTGCAATCGTCGGCCTCATTTCCGCAGGTGATGACAGAGAATACAGGGAACTGAACCAGACTTTAAAGGATGGTGCCAGCGAAACCGCCTCCAGATCAACTCTGGGAAAACCAAAGAGCTGGTGGCATCAGCCATCTTCTATGGAGTGGTCTTCTGGGTCAGCAGCATCTCGACAGCCGACAGGAAGAGACTCAACAAATTTGTCAGGAAGGCCAGCTGTGTCCTGGGGTGTCCACTAGATACAGTGGAAGTGGTGGGAGACAGGAGGATGATGGCAAGCTATCATCCCTGATGGACAATTTTGGAAAAATAGGTAAAACTAATATTAATCAATTAAATCAGTAGTTGAGAGATTGAGAAGAACCAGGGATGATTGCTAAGCAATTTTATATTAGTTCTAATTTACATTAACTTAGATCTTTAGTCTAAAGCTTATTGATCTGTTTTATTAATACTTTTATGTACAATTATTTTATTATCTGACTTTAATGTAATTGGCCTAGAAACATCAAACTCATTTACATTTTGAAATTGTATTGTTTACACCTGACGGTTTTGATGGGCATATGGGAGGTAAAGCTTTACTAAGTGGTATTTTTCCCAATAAAAGTTCTCCAAAATTGTGCAAAAGTACATGTTTCTATAATAAATGCTGTAGTTTAACCAGGAGGAGCCCATTGATGTATGAAGTGTTTTTTGTCATGCTAAACTTTATAACATTAAAGTTAATTAATATTTGCCCCCCCATAATTAGTCAAAAGCACATGTTAATAGGTAATATTAGTTTATAAAAAGGGGCTCGTTAATAAGTTTACTTCAGATAAGCTACTAGATGCTAGAGTGATTGAGAAATTAGTTAACGTTAATAAACAAGTTTTAGACGTAAGAATTCCCTTAAGTTAGAACTAGTATGAAATTGCTTTACAATCTTCACTGGTGCTTCTTAAGCTCTTAACTGCTTTTATTTATTCTATTCATTTGTATGTTTTTATTGTTTACTGGACTAACTACATATCAAAAACTACTAAACAGGCAAATACATGAATACAAAATAATTTATTAAAAACTTTATTATTTGATTTGTGTATATGAAACATTTAGTTACTGTACACCATGTCAAGAACTCCATAGCATCCCTGAGATTATGAGACTAAACTGATGAAAATAAACTTTTGAAGTTTTCCCTGTTTTTCCAAAATTGGGTGGCATTCTAAATAGAATCTAATGTTAAAATATTTTATCTAAACTAATTGTGTCTGATCTGATTGCTGAAGTTAAGTGCCATCACTCTTAAAAAATGTGTGGATTCGAATAAGTGTTTACCAATGCTTGACAGTGAACTAATCTAACAGTAACAACCTCAAGAAAGCTAAAGGCAGTCAGCAATCCACTTGATGATTTAAGGCCACATAGGCCCGGGCTAGTTGACCAGCTAGCAAGGTTTTTGTCTGCTAGCCACCAGCTAGCCTTTCTCTGTCTCGTGGCTGGCTTCAGTGCGTTGAGAAATGAAACAATTCTTTCAATGTATTTAAGGATGGGCGCTTCGAGTCCGCACAAGAGATGGTACAGATGTCTTACTGTAGTAATTAAAAAAAATGTTCCAGTAAATAGACTAAAACCTAATAATAATTGTAATGTTTTTTAAGTAAATAAACTTTAACCCCCCAACTGGTCTGTATTCTATTTAAAAAAAATGCAAAAACAATTATTTACATTAAGCAGCACTAAAAGTTGTCTAACTATTACCAAACTGCAGATGCTTGTCTCCCCAAACCGCACAGACAGCAGGAATAATATCCACAACTGAACAGGCAAACAAACTAAAAATAACTGAGTTTACTGTCTTGACTCTGGAAGCGCAGGTGTGAGAATGCTGAATCAAGGACTTTCCAACCCTGATTAAAAAGACAGAAAGATGCTATTCTTGAACAGACGATTGTGATTAGGAAAAGCTCAGCAAACCTGCAGATCAAAGTAAACAGGGAAGAGCTTACAGATCAAGAAAACAGTGACACTATATAAGACTATGTCAAGGACGGAACAAATCAGTTCACTTTCCGGAGAGTCAACTCAGGTTGAATTCTTTGCTTAAAGAATAAACTCTATTGCAACGAACTCTGTCTGTTTCCGGTGCTTTCTTCAAACATCATCGGGACTCCAATAGGTATTTAGTATAGAATAAGTAAAGAGTTGGAGCAGTAATTTTGGCTTCATCAACTGGCCCAGTCCGAACTTCTGTTACCCAAGTATCAGCAACAGTTGAGTTGGGTTAGTTTAAGACAAGTATACCGGTTGGAAGTACTGAGTACAGGTTTGTAGTCTCAGCAGCGAGCGCACACAGCTATGGTAAGCCTCAAGGGGAAACATGATTCAGTCAGGAACCACCTACACTGCTTAAAGCTAGACTTTGCACATTGCACTGACTTTGTAACTCTAGACTAGGCTGTATATGCATCAATTTATATGGTTGTGAGTTATAGACTGGTAACAGATAAGAGTCAATTAGACAGGAAAAGCAGGGAGATTATATCATTTAAAATTGAATCCAATTGAGTCCATTGAGTCCAAGCATACGGCTATTTCCTTGAGGTTACCAGTGTTTTTTCATTTTCAATCAACACTACATATAAGCCTTGAATTAATCTTTCAACTCTCTCTAATGAAATACACACACACACACACACACACACACACACACACACACACACACACACACACACACACACACACACACACACACACACACACACACACACACACACACACACACACACACACAGTCCCTTTAGGTAACTGTATCGCGGAAAGTGATTTCCTACTTTAGACAGCCCTTACATGGAAAGAGCTTTGGTTGGATGTGGCACTGGATCAGATTCAGGGAGGCAAATGAGTCCTGCTGGAGTTGTCAGATCTGGTTGATGAATGGGCCAATGCAGTGCACTTGCTGTCTTCTCTTCACCTCACAACACCCTGTGCGACACCATAAATAACACCTATTATTTTTATTTTACCCAGACATGTTAAAAGTTAAATGAGGTCCTGTGTTAGGGTTTTTACTCAGTCAAAATCAGCCCCAAGCTAAAGCAGACAGGCTAAGTGTCAGATATGCATCTGCTATTATTCCAAACTGAGCCTCTTTAAGACTGCATGGGGAGGAGGAATTAAACAGTAGAGCTAGTTAACTAAATGGGTCAAATGTGTCAGTGCAGGCAGTCAGTGGTCCAAAGTAAGAGAGTAGAAATGTCTTTGGCATGTCTGAGCTCATCTCCACTTTCAGCCACTTTGCAGTCTTCATCTTGATCTGATCCCCTCTCTCATTTTGTCCTTTGCTCTTTCCCACTCAGCTGTTTCTCACTGCCACTAGTCTACCACCATTAGAAAAGTCATTACAAATTTGTTCTCAAATGTGGGCTGTTGTACCACAAATTATGGTATCTTAAGCTTTAAATAGCAACTGATAATGGTGGTGATGTGAGTTCTAATAGGTTAATACAAGGCTAAGTCTCCTCAATTTCAAATCTGCCAGGCTGGGATTTGTTGGCTGGGCAATCATCTGGTGCCCCTGTTTTATTTGACTGAGGGACTACATGAGATTCTAGAGCATATCAAGAACAGCTCACAAGTCTTTATTTTCTCACAGTCCTAGTGTCCTGTAATTGACTTGTCTGTTCATTCAACCAGGACTGTTTTTTATAAATTACATTAGTGAGACCATTCACAAAACTTGACCCAAACTTGACCCAAACTGACCCAAACTTAAACCCATGAATAGGAGAGCCACAATGATAATTAATGAACAGATCAGATTAATTTGAAAAATATCAAATTTTTGTGTGTAACATTTTGTGTTTTCTATAGCTTGTGTACAAAATGGGGCTACTGGGGTGAGAATACTTTAAATGGAATCACATCATTATGC
The DNA here is from genome assembly GCF_027596085.1 of Anoplopoma fimbria. Classification (NCBI taxonomy): domain Eukaryota; kingdom Metazoa; phylum Chordata; class Actinopteri; order Perciformes; family Anoplopomatidae; genus Anoplopoma; species Anoplopoma fimbria. The sequence goes on along the minus strand of NC_072459.1, from coordinate 17,389,773 downwards.
AAAAACAAGTACATGCATTTATTGACTTTAGTCAAGTTTGGTTTAGGAGGTGATTACAGAGGTTCCTGTCATTTACCTCTTTCTTGCTGTATGTGTAGATGAGAATTGACATGGGGGTGGGAACACTGTGCTGGTGCCACACAAACAGTGCCAGAGAGGCTCACATTACACTGACAGTGTGGGGTTTTAAATAGAGTGGTTGTCAACTCCTCCCTGCACAAATCCATTTATTTTGGGGGAAGTGTGTAGGGGGAGGGACGGGCAAAAAGATGGGCTGGAGATCAGTGTCTAGGTTTGGCCTGTACCCTTGGTACCCTTGGTGGTGGTCTTGGAGGTATTAGACAGAATTTGTAATATGTTTTAATAATGGTCCAGTGGCTCAGAATAATGATTATAAAGTCTCGTGCCTCACTGGTGGCTCCTACTTGCTGCAATGTTAACTACAATTCACAATATGATTGTGTTGGAGAGAATGCAGAACAAAATGATGATTTAGCTATTCCTAAAGCTAAGCATTTGTTTTGAGGGCAGTGAAAGGTCATTGAAATGGATAAAGGATTTAGGGAGAAAGATCATGCAAATTGCATGTACATCTGCACATTAGATCCTGGGGTATCTCAGGTCAGTGTCTCTAGGAATTAAGCTCCCTTCGGACGATGCTGAATATTAAACATTATTACAGGAAGTAGCGTAACCTGACCTGGTGTGGATAGTAATGGGGTCTGTGCTCTGTAAACAAATGCATTTTTCAACTGTCAAACAATATCAATATAAATATAAAGACTTGAAGGCGAAAAACAAGGGACTACTTCTGACAATTTCCTTATGTTCAAGTGAGTGCTACATCATGAGTGTCTCAAAGGGGGGATTTTTATTAAGAGAAATATTATCCCCTTTTGATCAATTGATATGTTTAGCCTCTCCCTTAAACAGCAAGCCTTACCCCCTGTCCATTTGGAGAAGCTTTCAATACTTTTGCTTTCTGGCATGGTTGGACGACACTTAAAGTAGTTTGTTTCAAGCAAACCCCAGGGTTAGGGTCAGGTTGCTGGATGTGCATGTAGCATTTACGGCAGTCTATGGCAACTTTCATGTTGGAGACTGGAGTTTATTTAGCACAGATGAGCGATCAAGGTTGGCCTTTTGTAACCTTAACTGTAATGATGATCTTTCCCTGGTGTTTTAGTTGTCTAACCTAAACATATCTTAACCATGTTTTATTGACCATAGTGATGATCCTTTTTAAACTTTAGGAGTTCTATATTTTCTATGCATGGATATTTAGGTTCAGTACCAACAAAATGTTGGTCTAAAGGAAGTGCTGGACTCTAGAGCAGTCATTCCCTGTGTAGGGGCCCAGAAGTGGGTAGCAGGAGATTTTATAAGGTTTTGCAAATATATTTGCAGAATTTCTTCCATAGTCTTCTATTAAACATGTATATGTGCAGTAAACCTTTGAGCCACATAAGGGAGCGTGGATGTTTCAATTGTTTTTATAAGTGTACCTAACATTGAATTTAATATGAAAGGCTAGCATTACTTCTGTTTATTTTAATGATAGGAGAACAAAAACAAGAGCCTATTAACTCTTCCAAAATGTATTTGGTCTCATTTATTAAATCATGTGATTTATTAAACATCTATTTCCTCTAAATAGCTGGTTCAACTCTTCAAGATAATATAAGGGGATGGTGAAATGGCAGTTTAAATGGTCAGCACGTTAATATACCCTCAAACTCGCAATACAGATAAGGCCTATAATGAATTGGGTCGCAACGATTTATAACTTTTAAAAAGTGGGTCCCCAAAAGTTTGGGAAACACTGCTATGGGAATCACTAAATTCATTAATTATCATTTTCAGGGAGAAGAAACATCCATAGCAAATGCCACGGAACTCTGGCAAGTACTTAACGGTTGGATAAACTTACCACCCAAATGATCTACCAACATCGTTATACCTCGGCCCTGCTGCTAGTGGGGGAAATGTTCAGCTAACTTCTTCAAAACATAGATATGTCATACAATTTTCATCGTTGCTTGGGCTTTCTTCTGCTGTGGTCCCCTTTAAAGTTTAGCTTGAACATTTGTTTCTAAAGTTAAACTTGAACATTTGATGATGATGGCAAAGCAAATATGCTCCACTCGTTCCTTATACCCTCCTCTAATCACTCCCCTCGTCCCTCAGTAACTTAACTTATGGATAGTGCAGGCCTGCCCACCAGCATTTGCCCCTGTCAGTCAACCTGACTGCCCCCCTTTCCTCTCAGCTTACCCCATAGGTTGGTCTCACTCTTTTTCCGTCGCTCTCACTTTAGTCCTGTCTGTGTCTCCGGCATTGAGCAGTTACTGAAAGCTCTTCTCTGAGCCTGTTATTGCAGTCTTAACTGATCACACAAGTGCTGGACTTGACTAAAAGACACCCTGTCTGTTTGTGGTCCTAGATTCAAAGGGAGGTCACCTGCTTTTGTGAAGATCATTTTTGCCAGGACTTGGGAACAAGTGTCTGGATCTCAGCTTGGAATAACTTCTTTGCACTGGACCTGGTCTAAAGGATTCCATTATAATTGGTGTCCATTTCCTATAGCCGACTAAAGTGTGTTTACCACTGTGAGGTTGTGTGTTTGTTGGACGAATAGGCAAAGTGCTGCAGTGCTGGACTTCTGCAGTGATTCCAGGTTAATTCCTCATTAGCTGGCCCGGTCCTGGCTGTGAACATGGCATCGTTGAGAAGTTTGATTCTTGCAGTGCTGCTGGCGCTGCTCTGCTCCTTCCACACCCCTTTGGCTCCCACTGCCAAGGCTCAGGATCTGCCATTCCGCTACGAGCAAGGTCTAGTGGCTGATGATGACGACGATGACGACGATGATGACGACGATGATGACGACGATGATGACGACGACGACGACGACGACGACGATGATGACGACGATGATGACGATGATGACGATGATGATGACGACGATGACGATGATGATGACGATGATGATGATGATGATGATGATGATGATGATGATGACGACGACGACGACGACGACGATGACGACGATGATGACGACGATGACGATGACGATGACGACGATGATGATGACGATGATGACGACGATGACGATGACGACGATGACGATGACGATGACGATGACGACGACGATGACGATGATGATGATGATGACGACGACGATGATGACGATGACGACGATGATGACGACGACGACGACGATGATGACGATCATGAAGGTCAGTCACTTTAAATATGAAATAGTTTACATTTTTCCATATCTTTCTTCATGTGATCACATATATGGAGATAACTACACCTGAAGCACATTGTTAACTGCGTTCTGTTGAAGCATCAGCTGCCAGTGACTTTGAATGAACCCACAATATGCTGGTCGTTTCAGGCTGCGATTGGATATTCAAACACAGTACACAACATAAATGCTACATTCCTGAATGTTTTATTTAAAGTGTTAGTTACGGCTGATGCTTAACATGCAGTTGGTTATGTGTCTAAGTTATATTTGTGTGCGCGTACATTACAGGACAATATACGAAAGGGGAGGAGCTAAGACAATATTAGCCACTCCCCTCTCGTTGACATTCTTACAACCTTATCATCTCTTTGTCAGAGCTTATTTAAATGTCTCAGAACTCATAGGTATCAAAATCCCTCCTCCACCCCTTTCCAGCTGTCAATTTCTCTTGCTGTCTCTGACATTGTGTTCTTTTCCCTGCCTAACTAGAGTTATGAGCACTCTGGGGAAATTGAACTGGCCCATCTGAAGTCCAACTGTCCGAAGTCCTTCGTACAGTACACTAGATATGAACTTGGGGACTGCAGAAGCGTTGATTTGAGAGAGAGAAAGAACAGAAAAACAATTTCACACAAACCAAGCCTGACTTGGAAATCAGTCATTGGGGTCACTAGTCTGAGATCTTTTGATTTGTGTTTCGTTTGAAAGAATGGTTCCTCCACTAGGATCTTCCTTTCTCATTTGTTTTAGATCAGTTTGACCTGCATTTGTGTCTTTATGTGAACCTACAGAGAAAGAAAGAGAGACAGTGATTTGGTTGGTGGAATGGGGGATTGGGGTGCTAGAGAAACAGACAGTGGAAGAATAAAGCGCGAGGGGAGGTGCAGGAGGGCCACTACCTAAATTCATTCATTTAAAAGTTAAGAATACAAAGATGTAAAGTTTCTCTCTTTCTCCATATCTCTCAATCTCTTTCTTTCTCTGTGGAGCATTTATGCTGCTGTCTGTTAAAGAGCCATGTGATGCACAGAATTTATTTTTTAAGTCTGGTGTGTGCACTTGTAAAATTGCTAATCACATATAAGATAATAGAATAACTTTCAATGTATCTATGAGCAGTGTAATAATCATACCTCTTTTTATTCTCTAAAACACTAATTTTCCGAATCATTAGATAAAATGACAACTTTTGATGCAGATGTCAGTAGCTAATATTAATGAAGAATATTTGTTTTGAGTTTTATTTAATTTCCCCCTTACTATTTAATGCTTATTTGGCACTGATGTAATTCAATACAAATATTTTAGTCATTTGTGAATCTAAGCTGAACAGATGTTTAACTCTTCATTTGTTATAAAATGTAACAATAGTGGTTTTGCTGATGATTTTTCAGACCTTTAGGGAGAGAGTGTTTGGGAAAAGAGAGAAATGTCTCTTTCTATAGAGGACGTAAAAGAGCTAAAGCTCCGTCTATTGTCCAATTGTCAAGAGATGAAACGGTTGTCTGCTTTTTTCTCTTCTTGTTTGGCAAAAAAATAATTTTGTGATGACTGTGAACATTCATTTGTGGAAAAGATGACAATAACCCCTATCCATATGTCTTTAACCCTACTTTCATTCATTAAATAAATCAAATGATCATAAAATGCCTAAATTCAAATCTGTTAACAAAGACTTGTATAAATGCATGGAGCGCATCATTACTATCATCAGAAGCTTGTAAACATGTGGTTGGTCATATTACCTGTTTGAGGACCAGAATGCTGAGCTACAGACATTTGAAACCTGTGAGTATGTTGTGACCACAGCATGTTCTATATGAACTGTGTTTTATAAATGCTTGTTTGGTAGATTACAATTGTTGGGTGATTTAACAGATGGGCACCAATGTAATATGACTGCAAAAGTCTTGTTTTTTCTGAGTATGACAAAGATTTAAACATCTTGGTGAAACATTTTCTTTGGTGATTTAGGGACAAACCCATCTACAAAAAAACAATACAGTAAAGAAAAAGTCAAAAGACAATAAAAGCTGAATGGTCAAAAATTACTTTCATAGTGTAATTGAGATTGCAGAAAACAAATGAGATTTTGGTTTTATTGTGTCAAAAAGCAATTTGCAACATATTTGTATAGAAAATTTGTCACAGTGGTGGACCAAAGTTAATTTACTCAAATTCTGATCTTAGTTACAATTAGGAGGGACTTGTATTTCATTTTTTTCCTCCTTTGCCACTGTGATTAATATTCCACTAATACTATCGCACAGCTAAATTTACTTTACAAATTAATATTTTACATCAAAACAATCTCATCAGTCTATGTCACATATGATACATTGTCATAAATATAACTACCCAACAGTATTTCAAATAGTTAAACACATCTCACCACTTTTAACATCAAAATATAGCGTAACCTTAATCCTACAAACTGGGGGCCCTGCAGATCCCAGAGGTACACTTTTTTTCATATCTCACCAGTGGTTTATTCTATCATTCAAATTTTTCACGATTTTGTCAATCAATTTGTTCCTAATGACCTCATATCCTCTTTGTTTTTGTTTAAATCAGTGCTTTTTAAAAATATCAATGTATTGGGGTCCTCAGGGACGCCAGTCAAAGCATCAAATTGCAGCCTATGCAGGGTAAATAGATAGATAGTAATTACATTATGTAACCCAAAGTACTTTTTCTAACATCGTTCGGTGTTTCACTATGGAAGATATAGACCACTCCCGGATTGCATGAAATTCCCGAAGCCAAATACTGTTTAGCCTGGCAGTGATTATCACAGGGACTCTTGCGCGTTTGCCTCTAGCACAGCATGTGCAAGGATGGCCCCAAGTCATCCTTGAAAATGACTCAGGGGAGAAAAGCTGAAAGCTCCACTGTGGGACCCAGCAGGGAACCACTGAACACGGAAAAGGAATGGTGTGCCTCAGCACCACTCCTCTAAAAGCTGCCACCTACTACCGTAAAGAGAACAAGTGGAGGAGGCCCTTGCACTCTGAATGGTGTCAATGACCCGTGCAGGCAGGCCTGCGGCATTCTGGTGCCACCTCTAATGGGTCAAGCCCAGACCATTATCCGGTCTGGGTGAGGGTGGTGGATCTCCTCATGCAGAAGAAGGTCCCTGCATATGGTGAAGGGCCACGGCTCGCCCACAAGAAGATGTATTATTTCTGCTATCCAATGCTTGGACGGCCACCGCGGCGCGATCAAGATTAGGGACAAGCCCTGTTCGCTCACCTTGGCTAGAGTAGGAGAGATCAGGCTAAGAGGGGAAATGCATAGAGCAGCAAGTTTTGCCAGGAGTGCGCCAGCACATCCATCCCCAGGGGTGCATTTACGTCCAACATGGAGAAAAACAGTGGACGGTGAGCGTTTTTTTTGCGAGGCGAAGAGATGCCTGCGTCTACGTCTGCCTGGCTGTATTTCTGCCAAACTTGCTGCACCACCTGCGGGTTGAGATTCTACTCTCCAGAGGGTTTCCTCGGGACAGAAGATCTGCACCCCTGTTCAAAACGCCCGGAACATGTGTTGCTTGGGGTGGCTGTGGGTCACGAGGTAGAGCACTCGTCTCGCAACTACAAGGTTGGTGGTTCAAACCCTCTACAGTCTACAAGCCGAGGTGTCCTTGGATGGGTTAAACGCAGAAGGGAATTTGGGGTAAATATGTACCTATGTATGTACATGACCAATAAAGTTGATATATATATATTTTGAACTGACAGGAGCCTAGTGCTGCTCCACAGGATTATGTTCCGAGCCAACCTGTGTATCTGCAGTGAGCGTGTGCCGCCTTGGCGGTTGTTGTACGCTACCACAGTGGTGTTGTCTGTTTTAACCTGGATGTAGCGTCCGTAGCAAAAATGCTTAACTGCATTAAACACTGCCCAGAGCTCCAAGAGGTTTATGTGAGTCTGAGCAAGCCTCGGGCCAAACATTGTTGCTCCCCACCCTGATAGGGACGCATCCATTGTCAAGGTTACCCTGGATGTCACCGCCCCCGGTGGGACACCTGAAGTGAGAGCTGTCAAGTCCCCCCACAGGCGGAGCACTACCACACACGCCGGGGATATTTTCAATCTGTGTCTGAGGAGACAGTGTTGGCACAGGGGCAATGCCCCAGCGCTGAAAATCCCTCATCGGTAGGAGCCTCGAATGTACAATACATATCACTGACTGAGATATCACTAGGCCAAGCAGGCGAATGCATAGTTTGAACGACATAGGGGACGACAATCCCCAGCTGGAAGAGGGAGAGACACTGAGTAAGAGACGCTACTCTCGCCTCCGACAGTGTGACTCAATAAGAGAGTTGATGTTGAGACCCAAGTATACTGTACATTGTGCGGCTTCTGCTCTTGTCTTGTTTATATTTAACCCAAGATCCTTGTGATGATTTATCACCGTAGCAGAATCCCTACTAAGCAGTTTGCTTAGTAGGGATGCTATTTCGTCCTCCAGGACTCATGCTGAATCCCCCTTGTCCACTGAAACCACAGATGGTTGACTCTGGTTGGTTTCATAGGGAACTGTAGTCTGTACCCCAGTGAAATAGTGTGCATTCACGCCACTGGTCTGCCAGGGCAGTAAGTGGGCTGAACACATACTGCCTTGCGTGAGAAGCCTGAGCTCCCCCTGTCAGGATTATGGGGCTCTGGCATTTTTAAAAAAAAAAATTATTTGGGGGAGCATTTCACTCTTGGCCCTTTGCCTAGCTGTGGATATGCTACATTTATTTATTTGTTTTCTGAACTGAGTGGAAGTGCTTAATTACACTTTATTACCTGTTGCCCCTCTTGAAACGTGAGGTGGGAGAAACTGATAAAGTACCTCTTGAGAACTGGAAAACACCAGAGACTCTGAAACATGAACCTGGGGGTTCTGTCCCACCTCCATATCCTTTATTTTCTTTGAAGGAGGAGGAGAGGGAGAATTAGGGCTGATTAGGTTGCACGCAACTTCTTCCCTTCCACGGGAAGGGATGGGCGGTTTCCTGCTGCAACTGCAGCAAAGGAGTGTTTGCCCCATGGCTTTGGGTTGTGTGGCCGAGGCTGCTGGTTAGTCTGTTGACCAACTGCCTGTCTCTGCGGTCTGGGGCCTCCCTGTCTCCCCTGCAGTGCTGCAGCTGTAGCAGCAAAACCAGCCCTCAGTCAGTGTGGAGGGGCCAGGGATGTGTCTCCGGGGTAAGCAAAGGTTAAAGGCTTCATCTTCTTGTTTCCAGAAGGTGCTAGTTTCCCTAATTTTTTCAAGAGCTGGCCCATAAAGGCCTTTGGCTGTGTCATTCGCCGCATCCATAACCTCTGCCTTCTGAACATCACTGAAGCCTGAAAGATTTAGCCACAGGGCCCTCTCACACCCATCTTCTCTAGGATTTATGTCTGGTATGCAGATAGCAGACTCATTGCATTTAGAGACAACACAGACTGTGCTGCGTCCTTATACTTTCTCTTGAAAATGGAGGCAGTGAGGCGTTCCATTTTACTAGGCAGTGAGATATTTGAGAAACCTGAAAGAGAGCCGATGGTTTGGGTGGAGGTGATAAGCCACTGACTCCCAATTTGGAAGCGGCCCATTCGCAGACCTCGAATTAGTTGCTGTCCACATGGGAAACAGCATTGGTTGCAGTAGGGGGTCTGGACTGTTGAACAGGATAAGTGGAGTCATCCTCCTCATCCTCCATTTCATCCATGTTGAGGAGGTCAGACTTGGCATCAACCTGTGTCCTCACAAGCCGGCTCCACTTCAAGGAGCTACTCGAAAAAGCGAAGGCATTTCCGGGCTTTCAGCATCCATCATGTCTGCCCAGCTCCACATGGATCCCATAGCAAAACACCGAACCACGTTAGAAAAAGAACTCTGTCGGTCATTTGGAAGGAGACAAACAAAGATTTCCTCGTGTGCTCACTTTGATTTTGTTTTACTCAATTTCCCAAATTATATGTAACTATTCTTAAATAAATATGACATTTATTATATGATTAATTATGTTTTGAAAAGAAATAAGTTAATATTTTGCCATAATGATTCTTTCTTACAGTCGGTAGTCCTTGTGTGTTGGTAGAATGAGGGTTAATGTAATTTTATTCCCATAATATAATATACAATAAAATGATATGGTCAGTAGCCATTCTGATGCATGATAAGTACTTTGACTTTGATAAGTAAAGTATATTTACCATTTTGAATGCAGTACTATTACTTGTAATTGAGTATATTTACATTGTGCTATTGCCAACTTTACTAAGGAAAGGGTTTTCCGCATACATCTTCATCTTCCACCACTGTTGGTCACCATGAGTTTGGTTTAAATTGAACATAAATATTGAATCGAAAATGCATTTCAATTTACAGTATCAAATCAAAAATGAAATGAATGAGATGAAGCTAAATGGCCACTGATCAGATAATAGAAGCACCTGTAAGACAATGTTATGCAATTATGCAATTGCCTTCCATGTAAAGTTGACAAAGCACACAGCTCCAGATTACTATTCTGGCCACATATTTGCCTCACGAAATTTTGACATATGCACATTATGAACATAATATCTACCAAATCAATAAAGGTCTTCAAACTATATCCTGACACAAAATCACTGACAGGTGTCCTCTTTTACTCCTAAATTTTGTTTTGCACTGAAAGGTGCTTTTAACATTATGTCCACTCTAATGTAATCCAGACCACAATAGACCACAATATATAGGTGCATATTTCCCTGAATTTAATCCAGGAATTTCTCACAATTTAAATAATGCTTTCTTTATCTTTCTCATAGACTTTCTAAGAAACCAACAATAAACAAATATACCACGCCATTAAATGTTTACACTATCACAATGGTGTAAGATGTATTTCGATGGAGCATTGTCGTGAGTTTGATCTTTTCAAGTATTTTGGTTTAAAAATCAGATATTTATTATCAATATTATGTGCAGATGATGATGATGACGATGACGATGACGACGACGATGACGATGACGACGATGATGATGATGATGACGATGACGAGGATGGGGATTATCATAAGGGCTCTGTTTGCTCATATTGTGAATTCTGTGAGGTAGGTCTGAAATTATGTTAGAGAAATTAGAAGTTATCAAAGCTAAATCGGAAAACTGGAGACCTTCAAAAAAATGATATGATATGAAATCCTAAATAAATAAATATGTGTCGTGATGGGAACTAACTGCGCTAAAGAACAGCTCTAGTTGTAACAGCTGACATTTGTTTAATTACGCATTGAAATGGAAATATTGCATACGTCAAATCCTGCCCACTACACATTGTTTTTTTAATATACAATCTTTTCTAACTCTGCTGACTCCAGATTTCTTCTTAACTAAATGTTTCTTCTTACAGCACTGTGACAGCTGTGACAAATGTCCTTGTGAGGAGGGAGACAAATCTGAACACTGCGATGACTGCAAGGTGAGAGAACTTCTGGTCAGCCCAACCAGAGAAAAAGGAAACTCTTAACCAGCTTTTATATGGCCAGCTCCAGTTCTTGCTATAATGACCAGCTCCAGTGAATGTTATTATGGCCAGCTCTAGTGCATGGTTATATATGACCGGCCCTAGTACACACTATAGTTACTAGTTATGAAAAGAAACACACAGAGACACCACCAGGCCTACATATACTACAGTCTAATCAGTTATTTAGGTTATTGTATTGCAAATAGCTCTCTGTACAGGCTGTCTAAATTGCCAAAATCACAAAGAACATTACAGCTTTCACTTTTCCATCTGACTCAAAAATTCCTTCACTGAATAAACAGCAGTACAAAGCACTCAGACACCAGAATTCACCAACATTTAATCTTCTGCCATCATACAAATGGATACTATGGAAATGTTTTAATTAATGTTTTCTGTATTTATCACTTTCTTTCCTGTTAACAGATGTGCAGTTTCTGCCATGTGTGTCCTGCTTGCCAAACTATTTGCCAGCCTGGTGAGTAAATGCAGAGCTGCCAAAGAAAAAAACTAATACTTTTTTTTACAGTATCATATTAGAAAAGGAAAGTCTTGTATATCATTTAAACTGGTCACGCCTAATAGTTTTTCAGAGAATGGGATGTCCTTCACTTAGGCAGAAAAACTTTATGTTAAATATTGGTTAACCAAAGGGGAGATTTTTTTTTCCATACAGTATTGGAAGACATAACATTTATTTAGTTGACAGTTTTATCCAAATAAACTTACAATAAGTGCATTCAACCACTGGGATACAACCCCCAAAATGATGTATATATATTATGTATTTAAAGTTTATCAAATATGATTAACTGCTTCAAGTGCAAGAGACAATAATACACTGAGGGAGGGTTCTTATGTTACTTATTTTATTTTATGGGCCAAGGTGCAGTCTGAACAGATGAGTTTTCAGTCTGCGACAGAAGATTTGTTGTGTTTCTGCTTTCCTGATGTCAATGGGGAGCTGGTTCCACAGGAAACAGTTTAAGGAGAAAGACGATTGGCAGTAGCAGAGCAAAAAGCATACCAATGTCTTGATTTTGATATGAGCAGCCACTGGGAGTAGTGAAGGGTGTGGAGACTTATCTGGCGTTGTAGAAAGTCTGATTCCGATGCAAGATTTTTAATCATAAAAGGAAGTACAACTTGAATAAATCAAATGGAAGTGCTTATATTTCTACAGCAGTAGTTTTATATAACATTTTTTTGTTTTATATGACAAAAATCCAGGCCAACAATTCTACCTCTGATGAGAAATGTTGGATTTTGCTGTTTGTTGACAGAGGCTCCAGCTCACACTTACTCTGTCTTTTTTCTTCAGGTGGTTTTATCGATGAAGTAACTGGATCTATCTATAAGTAAGTCATATTTATACTGAACAGAAACCTGTTCAAACATTTATACTAAATTATATGTAACTGTGGTCTGTGACCTGTTTGTCTCTCCATCCACAGGACTATAGCTGATGTCTTCGATGATGACGATGATGACAACTAAACCCGTATATGTTGCCACCATGTGGCCAAACTAATATGTTTCATCTTCACTCCTGATTTTCATTGTTATTTTTGTCTTTTTCCTTGAGAACATTTAACATTTGCTCATCATAATTTAATAGAAATTGTAAAAGGAATAACTAAATATATTTGTGTACTGTTGTGAACTGACAAGTCGTGCTGTACTTTTAAGGAAACAGAATTATTTGAAATAAATTAAATAAAAAAGGTGACATTTTCACTAGTGATTCATTGATTTTAAAGTAATCACTACACTGAATGAATGAAATGCTGTTTAACAATGAAAGAAGTTTTTTTTTTTTTTTTTTTTGTCTGTTGTTTTTTCTGGAACAACAGACAATTTGGAGCCACATACTAAAAGACAGACTTAAGAGTTGGACTTGAGAAGGACAAGAGTCTTATTCTGATGACTTGACAATCAAAATCGACTTAGATTTTAACATCAATGGCTGGCTAGCTAGCATGGACATTCTGGTAGAGCTAGATAACAATTCCAGCCCATACTTTTGGACATAGTTATGCAGCCAATACTTTAAATACATTGTCCTTGAAGTTGTATATTCCTATATTGTATTTATATTAAGAATAAGAGAAACAAAAATAGAGGAGTAAATTAATTGACTTTAAATACATGGGCTGAAATACAAAACATATAAAACATACAAATGTTTTCATACAAATGCATTGACAATAAATGAACCAAAGTCATAGGAATTGTATGATAGTATTTGTACAGAGGTAAGCTACACCGTATATTTCTTATTTAATTAAATAAAATTATTATAAGTCACCTACTTTACTACCCAACATATGGTATATGAATACATTGCTTGTCTTTTAGGAACAAGTGTAATTGCAGAAATGTTAATTTTGGAAAGCTTATTTATACATCATAATTAGTTACAACGATTTCAGTTGAAAGTCTTAAGACTCTTTTATGTTGGTGCATTGTTTAAAGAAATGTATTTGCATATATTATAAAATACATGCATATCTTTTTTCATCAGACTTGGCATGGCATCAGATAGGCCTACATGGCAACATAAAACAGTGGATCACCATGGATGCAGCAGGAAGCATTCATCTAAACAGACAAAGGCTGTGTGATGAAGCCTGACTGGCGTGGCCAGTGAAGTGGTAGGAGGCAGACATGGGAAACTTTGTTCAGAGAACAAAAGGTGTTTATTTACAAAAAGTGACCCTGATATATATAGAGATAGAGATAGACATACCTGACCTGACCTGACCTGACCTGACCTGACCTGACCTGACCTGACCTGACCTGACCTGACCTGACCTGACCTGACCTGACCTGACCTGACCTGACCTGACCTGACCTGACCTGACCTGACCACTGATGTCCCTTCTCCCCATATAAGTGCCAAAGGCCTCTGCTTAAATAGAGCCTCCCATTAGCAGGATCTGGTTCATACCATGACTGCAGGTGAAACGCATTACCCCCTAAAACAGGTAAGCAACAATGATTATCTTACTACCAACCTTCTGATAGAAATCACTTAGATAATTCGCCATAGATATAGTTATACACTTGCAACCATGCATAAGAGATAATATCTAAGCTAAATACATACATTTACATTATCTACTCCCCCCTACTTGGTTTAACCCCATGACATCGCTGCTGATATCATCCAGTGTATAAAAAGAGGAAATGTTTGGGCACCTCCTCCTTTAAAACTGTGGGACACATGGTGGGTATGGTAAGAACATGGCAGTGAAATATGGGGACAAATGGTGTTTCTCTCCCACTTTGTCACAGGCTGACATAGTCCTCTGACAGTGGGTCTGGGCTGGACTCTCAATTAGTCCACTTGCACACAATTTATCAACAGCACAAAACCGCTCATATCAGAGTGGCTCTTGAAAGGTGGGGCTACTTAAAAATAATGGGTTTGGTGTGTTTGGAGTTGCACTTTGGGAGGAGTTATTTTCAGTGACCCTAGTTTTTGAAGTAATAGTTGAGTACATTTTCCGGGAATAAATAATCAGTACAAGAGATGAATTGCGTTTCATAAGAAGTCAAATTTACAAGCCTGTGGACACAAACATTTATGCCTTACAAACATGTAGAACTTTGAAAATACTTACAGAACAAGTTTATTTTCCAATGTTTCAATTAATTCCTTGTACTAGCCATGTTGGCTACTCATCTCAACACATATCTTCATCATCATTAACTAAAGAAGAAGTAAAATAAAGAACAGTGTGGAACTGGTGTTTTGGCTTCAGAGTTTCAAGGATAATTTAACATAATCATCCAACACCAGGTTAAACAAGAAATGATGTTGTAGTTACACATAAAAAAACATGACAAACAAAACAAAAAAACAGTGGTGCATTGCCTTTTGTGTAAACGGCAGCAACAGAACAATTTTCTAGCATCAAATATGTCCGCATCTTCACATTCAAAAATTTTCATCAGCGTAACATTGTCCATCCACTATGACTATGTTCGAGCACTAAGCATTATAGATTTAACAGAGTCCGCCTTCTCTCATCCCACCAGACTATGGCTTTTTGTCATGCAGCCCGCTTGTCAATTGGAGTTTGATCAGGGATGCCACAATGGAGCCAGGTCTATGTAAAAATGTGGGCACAACAGCCACCAACCTTCCATTGCTCGGCCTGAATTTTCCTGGGATAGCACATTAGCCAGGAGCAGACTGGGTTGTGGGATAGCTTTAGGTCCTAGCTGAGTTAGCTTAGCTTCCATTACAGCACTCCTCCTGGGGCAGTCTACTACAATTTGGTGATGTTTGGTCCGGAGGTTCTGCCTGGGTGGTTGGCTGTGGGTGCTGATCATCTCTAGGTCTGTCGCTAGAATTTAATCAAATCCCCACACTTCCCTTTCTGGTGTTGATGAAGGTCATATGCTGAAAGTTCTCCACTACTAGAAAAAAACTTAAGACAAAAATTCTGCTACCAAGTGGATTCATTTCAAAGTTGAATGTGGAACTTTGTTCATGTGAATAACAGATGGTGGAACATAGAAGAGAGTTGGAAACACCTGTCTCTGTTTTGGTCTGATGTTCATGCCGTCATCAGTTTCCAATCTTTATTCATATTCATCCAGGGTCTTTGCAGCTCGCCTGCTCCAGCCCAGTCTCATTCGCAGGCTGTCATTGGGTAAAACTATTCTCCCATCATGAGCCATTAGAAAGTTTTCATAAGCATGCCTGCCCAATTACCTATAAAACCCCACAGTATAAGGCAGCACACATGGCTGCTCAACATCCTTCATCTCTCGAGGAAACGGCAATTTGGCTGCCTTTCTCCATAGATAGTCACTTACTTTAGGATCCTCGTCAGTATCATGTCACAGCCTCATCGCACATAATGGATCTGCGCCAACCGAGAGTTAACTCAGCAGCCACAGGCCTGCTGAGTGCTGCCCAAGATTCAACTTCAACAGCAGTGGGATATTTTCCTACGCTTCTATGTGTTGCTTCTATGTGTTGCTTGGCTGCGAGAGCGAGCCTGAGCATGAGATCAACGCTGGCCCTGTCTGAAGATGACGATGATGACAACATTATGTCATTGGTGTCCTGTACATCAGCCTCCCGCCGGAAGCCCCCCGTCGACCTAACTCCACTCTGACTTCCCGCTTGTGATGGGGCATGTTGGGCTACCGGTACCCATTTGGAGATATTTCAATTCAATTCAAATCAGTTAATTTTGTATAGCCCAAAATCACAAATTTGCCTCAGAGGGCTTTACAATCTGTACACATGCAACATCCTCTGTCCCGGAACCCTCACGTCGGCACAGGAAAAACTCCCCTAATAAACCCCTTTAACAGAAACCTATGGGAGAGCGACAGAGGAGGGATCCTTCTCCCAGGATGGACAGAATGCAATAGATGTCGTGTGTACAGAATGAACAGCATAACAGAGATACAACACATTCAATGTATATGACGTAAATTATTCATATAATCACAGTAGTAAGCAGTAGTGAAGGAAAAAATTAAGACTACTTATAAAAGCAGCAATGACTATAGTGGAATTAAAATAATGATATAGGGAATAGTAATAGTAATGTGACTAATAATAATAATCGAAGTAGCCGTGGGTGTCATCCGGGTCACAGCAGGAGGCACGACCACAGACCAGGGACCACAACGATTCGTGGAAACCTGTGAGGCAAGAAAGCAAAAAGGGCTTCAGGGTGGAAGCAAAGCTAATATGCATAATGGTACAGGTAATAGTAATATGGTAAATGGACTGTACTTGTACAGTGCTTTTCTAGTCTTCCGACCACTCAAAGTGCTTTTTACATTACATTCACCCATTCATATAAGGTGCCACCTGCACATCAGGACTCTAAGTCTTCGGGAGCAATTTGGGGTTAAGTGTCTTGCCCAAGGACACATCGACGTGGACTGCCGGAGCCCAGGATCGAACCACCGATCCTCTAATTGGAGGACGACCCTGCTCTCCACTGATCCACAGTCGCCCCAATAGTACAGGGAATAATAATAATCGTAATGTGACTAATAATAGTAGTGGTAGTAGCAGTAGGTGTCAGCAAGGCCACAGCAGGTGGCACGATGACAGTCCAGATATAACCCTGATTCATGGGAACCTGCGAGTCGACAAAGCACAAGGACTCCAGGGAAGAAGCAAAATCAGTAATGTGCATAAATAGGAGATTAATACATAAAGATGGGAGGAGAGAGGAGCTCAGTGTATCCTAGGTAGTCCCTCGGCTGTCTAGGCATATAGCAGCATATCTAGGGGCTGGACCAAGGCGAACCTGAACCAGCCCTAACTATAAGCGCTATCAAAAAGGAAGGTCTTAAGCCTGCTCTTAAAAGTGGTGAGTGTGTCTGCCCCCCGGACTGAAACTGGAACCTGGTTCCACAGAAGAGGAGCCTGATAACTGAAGGCTCTGGCTCCCATCCTACTTTTATATACTCTAGGAACCACAAGTAACCCTGCATTGATGGAGCGCAGCTCTCTAGTTGGATAATATGGAACTATAAGTTCCTTAAGATAAGACGGCAGTATATCAAGGCACCTTGGCAGCAGTCACTGAAGACAGTCAAAAAATATAAGTAAACTTAATCAACTCTCTCCCACTAAACTACTAAAAACAAAATTTGTGATGTCATCAATTAAGTCTAGAGCTGTTCCACAGGCAAAAGTAGAGAGAGCACTCAAACGAACGTTTTGAGTATATGGGCACATTAGCTGTTTAAGAACTGAGAACACAACAATAAAATAACTCATTTTGGTGTAAAAAAGAAAAGAAAAAGATGGGTCCACAAAATCAGTCTCCCACTCATTGTCTATGGAGTAGCTCTACGCTTTGGACTTGATGACGGTGAACACGTTTGAGACTAACTTCTCTGGATTCTGGCTGTGAGAGAGAGCAGCTCATGTTCTCAAATAATTATCAAACTTTCCAAGGCCATGGCATTTCTTAAGGTGGTGTTCCCCATTAGGAAGATGCTATGGATGTAAAATGGGATTGGTGCATAGTGTTTTTTGTGTTTCAGAATCCTAGGTCCAATCCTGTATCCAAGCTAAAATAAATGTATTGGTAAAAGAATGTCCAAAAGTTTTTAAAGTAATTTGAACTTGAAGCTGTAAAGGAAATTATGCAATTGCAGGTTGATGAAATGTAATCTATATTAATTAAAATCCTATAGTTTTGTAATCTTTGAGAAACAGGTGTTGTAAGCTTTAAAATGAAAGACATTTATAACATTGCAGATCATAAATTAAGTTGGGTTTCTGTGTGTGACAGGACATGGGTCTGTGTGACCCTTGGCCATCAGGTATCCTATCTGTTAGATCCCCTGCTGTGGAGGATGATGAGATCTCCTGCTTATATGGGGGGGATATTTTTGGTTTGTACTACTTTCTAAGGCTGTATGTTGCTAATTGTAGGGTTCTCTCTCACAGTAGCATGCACATATTAAAAACCTTTAGGGTAATTGCTAGACATATTGTTTGTGCATTTTGTTGCCCCACTCTCATCAATCTAGATAACAAAGTTGCCAAGACAAAGCGTAACCTCTAACTCAGCAATAGGGCAAATCCTGTATGCCCATGCAAATACCCTTATAACTTACTTAATAAGTTAGTTATAATTAATTATAATAAGTTATAATAAAACTGAACATATTGATCTGAGGTGCCTATGGAAAGTTCAACCACGAAGAGCACAACAAGACCTTTAAACTGTTGCACTAACAGCATGGCGGTTACAGCTGATTACGACTGGTCCACTCACAACTATAGGCGTCTATCTGGTCCACTCTTGTGAATGCAGATTTTGGTGGTCAAAGGTCAAGGTCACTGTGACTTCATGTCCATCTCATTTTTGTGAAACTGATATCTACGGAACACCTTGAAAAATAATACATTATAAACCCTATTTATATAGCATGTCATAAAACACTGTTTCAAAGTGCTTTACATTAAAAATAGATTAATACTAATAATTATAATAATAATTTAAATAACAGAGAGTGAAATGAACTAAAAGCTGAATAAAAATGTCATAAAACAAGAATTCACTCAGAAAAAGAGTTGGCAGCCGTTTTTTCCTCAGGTGGGTCATGACCGCAAACTGGACCTTGGAACAACAAGGAATCAGGCATCTGAGGATCTCAGGGTGCAGGGTGGGACAAAGGGCAACAAGAGATCTGATGGACAACTTGGGGGAGGGCCTCTCTTCCCCCAAGTTATGTGATCAATTATCTCTTAAAATCAATTCTAAAAGAAACAGGTAGCCAGTTTAAGGAAGCCAGGATTGGTGAAACGTGGTCTTGTTCCTACTCTGACCCAGAATCCTAGCAGAAAAGTTTTGGATGAGCTAGAGGCGGGAGAGGGATTTTGCAGATACCAGAGAAAAAGGAGTTACAGCAGTCTGATCAACTAGTTCAGAAGGCGTGGATAATGTTTCTAGATTTTTGGGAGACAGAAATGGTATAATTGGAAAGAACGTTAAAGCGCTTTCAGTGGTCGGAAGACTAGAAAAGCGCTATACAAGTACAAGTCAGTTTACCACTCTTTAGTCTTAAGTCCAGCCCTGGAACGCAAACTAGACAATCGTGGCTTCGCTTCAGCCAGCTCTGACACTGACGCATTCTCAATCCCAACTTGTGAAATACCAACGCTTGGTCAGTGCCCCTTGGCACCGGAGATCGATGCAATAGGTGCTCATGTAGCATTCCTTGAATAAAATGAATAACGTTCTGTAGAAAGTCCAACAACTGATTTAATGCTATCTCAAAAATCTTTGAGAGGAAGGGAAGGTTAGAAATAGGTCTCTAGTTAGCCAACACCTCTGGATCAAGAGTGGGTTTTTTAAGATGAGTTTTAATTACAACTAATTTAAAGGACTGTGGTACATGGCCTGTTAGTAAAGACAGATTATATCAGGTGCTAAATAAGTGTAAAACTTGTTTAAGCAGACTGGGGTCTGAAAGACAGGTAGATGGCTTAAATGTAGCAAGTCAATTGGTGAAGGTTGATTGGATAAAGGCAGTCTAAATATACTGTATATCAGGTTTTAGAGCTGTTTCTAAGGTTCCTGTATTCGAGGATAAATTGGTACCGATAACAGGGCAGGGAATTACTGATTATGTCTCTAATAGTTAGAACTTCCATTAGACTAGCTACACAGAAGAACATCATTTCAGGACAGCCTTCTTGCAGATAAATTGCCAAAGGGAGTAATATATGTTCAATTAGGGTTCTGTGGTAGAGCTAAAATGAATTCGTTCATCCATCGTGAAATAATCACTCTGCATCTGAATGATGCCAAACAGCTTGAAACTGACAGCTATTGTTAAGACAGCTATCTTTGATGACTGTAGAAAACGTGTGTGTGGCGCACCACAGTGTCTCCAGTGACCGCACAGTCGTGTACACTGCAACGATTTTTTCCACACAAAAACTATATGTATGCACAGTATTAGAAGATATCATTGAAAACTCAGTCACTGCCCCAATTGAGGGAGTTCAAGTATCTCCGGGTCTTATTCAATATTGAGGGTAAAATGAAGTGTGAGATGGACAGGCGGTTTGGTGCGGCGTGAGCAGTGATGCGGGCGTTGTACCGGACCATTGTGGTGAAGAAGGAGCTTAGCCGGAAGGCAGAGCTTTGCAAAGTGACTGTAAGTATGAGGTTGAGGAAATGAGCTTCCTTCGTAGGGTGGCTGGGCTCAACCTTAGAAATAGGGTGAGGACCTCAGACACCCGGAGGGAGCTCGGAGTAACGCCACTGCTCTTTCGTGTGGAAGGGGGCCCCCTGCGGTGGTTCGGCCATCTGATCAGGATGCCTCCTGGACGCCTCCCTTACCCCCGGGGTAGGCCCAGAACACGCTGGAGAGATTTTATATCTTGTCTGGTCTGGGAAAGCTTCTTGGTTTCCCAGGAAGAATTGTAAAGCTTTGCTTGGGAGAGGAATGTTCAGAGTGTCCTCCTAAGCCTGCTGCCCCTGCGAACCCTCCAGTTTAAGCGGAAGTTAATGGATGGTGACGGCGATGGGTAATGCTTTTTGATTTGAGCTTCTGGTTTGAATATTTATGATGAAGTTGATCTACCTTGTACTTTATAGGAGGTGCCTAAGTTAACATTTGTGTGCTCAACCAGCCACACAATGCAGCGACTTTTGCCTTAAGAAGGCAGGTAGATTTTCTCTTAAAAATACCAGGGCTTTATTTAAATAAAACAGTGACTTCATTCTCTTAATAAATATAAACTCTTTTTTCTCAAATTATAACCCCCGCCCATATTTAGGTGGTGGCATATATGAACTATTCCTCTATGATTAGTGGGTTGTTGGAGACTGAAGGACAGAAACATAAGGCCACGGCGTTGCACACAGCGCAGCAGGTGGCGGTAGATACCTTTCACGTTGATTTGTAAACCACCAAAGAAGAAGACGGGTAAGCAACCTTCCGCTCTAACCTCAGGTTACAAAACCAAAGCTTTGCGTCCAAAACATACTCCTAACAGTCGGGGCTTGGACTTCTATTGCATCGCCGCGAATGGGGCTTGACAAGTTCTGCAGTCTGGACAGTTCCGATCCGTTTTGGGTGAGTTTATTTCCACGACCTGAATGTATTTTCTTTTGTCTTACAACTCTGTCCAGTTGTTGTTATTAGCTACCCGGCACATGCTACTGGACCCGACTTAGCCCCATAAGTTATTTTCCTGCCGCAGGCACTTCACACTACATTGCAGCTATCCCCTGTGACGGCAACGTTAGCCCGGTTGAATAACCGACTTAACCCCCATGTTGTTTAACATTAATACTAAGCACTAACTCCACCGAGTTGTCTTTGAGTCTTTATCAAATTCAACGTTTTAGAAACGCATTGTCAACGTCACCGGACACTTGCATGAAATCTTCTTTCATGTAACTCGTATCTTGTTATTGTGGGAGAATAGCAAAAGGGGCTCGAGGCTTGTATGCATCAGGCGACCCCCAGCGTGGAAATGCTCGTACCGGTGTTACATCCGTGCTGGTTTTCAAACTAACGCGTGTGCCTGAACGTTGCGTTCACGTAACAGCAGCAGTTATGCGCCTCTGGCCAGATTCGTCAAACATTCACAACATTACTGACGATTATCAAGCTGCACCTCAATGTGCTGCGGCGGATAGCATTGTATGTGCGCACTTTCGAAGAAAAAAATAAAAATATATATATATTTATTATTTTGCAGGATCGGGTGGAGTTGGATATGATAGCATCTGAGGTTTCACGGGCCGTGCGTTCGTAAAAGTACCGCAGCGCACCTTAAATCCCTGGTTGACAGCTAGTGGCAGTAAACAAAGTTGATGGTCTCCTCGCGATCCGGCGCGGGTCCAGATCTTATGATAACAAAGTATTGTGCTTGACATGGCTACCTGTGTCTCCCATCCATAAATATTTTAAGAATTCTAAGACCTGAATGGGCACTGAACACAGTTGATGACTCATGTAGAGAACCTCTGTTAAGACAGCGAATGTCCCCTGTATTCCCCACTGTAGCAGACATATAACTGCTACAGTTATACGTCTTAAACCTCCTTAGGTCCAGTATCGGCCTGAAAGAGGTGTTTCTCTTGCGTATGAGGAATTATGTTGAATAAAACCCATCACTCTGTGGATGTGCGTCTATCACTGTATGGCCTATTTGAGGAAAAAAATGGGCCCTCTGTGGGTCTTTGACTCCGGTCACCCTGACCCCTGAAGGCGGTCTGCAACCTGTAACCATGTGACATGGTGTTTAAAACTCATGCATCACCCAGTGGTTCATGTGCTGCTGTGAAAATCTGCCCACTGCCTGCCCCCTGGTTTATTTGGGGGTCTGGGGGGCATTAGTCACACCCTTGCCACCACTGGGGTCGGCATAGAAGAGTTGGGTCATCCCTGGGCTGACGCCACCTGACAGCAGCAACCTGACTGTGTTCCCAGGGCTGTGGTACATGATTAAGGTGCTGAGAATGGCCTGGGTCCGTTGCGACACCCTCCTGGAGCACTGAGCCAGGGCTCCAATGCCCTACCCCGATGGCACCAGGCTTCTAAAGCCTGGCTAGATTGCGTCTTGCGCTTCAATGTCCTCTTCGCCTCTTGCACAGCACAACAGGGAGCTTTCTTAGGGTTCGCCTGGGAATGTCAGACATAGGCACCTATGAGAGCCCCACCTGACGTTGTGTCACGACGAGGGTTGAACACACAGTTCTCTGGGCATTTGTGTTGACCAACTCTGCCCCTTTGCGCTTTGCCATTGCTGATTGGGCGACGAGGAGAACAGACGCGGAGTTTCCAATATGACCGATACATGCCGCTGTATCATAAGCTTTAGTCTGTCAAATAAAGGGCAACAAATTTCCCTCCCACCATAAAGTTGCAGTCAGGATGACAGATTTCAAACAACACATAATGTGCTTACCTCTCTTGGACCTACAAAATATTGAACTAATAAATTGATCTAATGGTGCGATTAACATGCAGTAAATGTCAGGTTAACAGCGAGAAGATCGAAGAGGCCGGGTGAGGTCTATTGTGTGGTATTTCTAGCTGGCACACACAGGTAGCCTTCATGTCCTGCATGTGACATTTAAGATCTCGACTTGAACAGAGCGTGAGTAGAAGTATCACTTTGTTGTCTGCCACTGGCTGTCAGGAAGGAATAAAACGGTTTGCTTTTTCAGCCTAACTTGATGGAAACAGATCAGCTAACTTCCCTAATGGTAACGAGGACAACATGTAAGGGGACTGCCAATCTTTCAAATGCCATTTGAACTCCAGTGAGCTAGCTCTGTGGGCCCAGTGATGCCAAAGATCTACGGAATTTAATTTTATACTGTGAAGACAAACTTTTTTTGCTTCATGTGCCACTAAGCAACCTTTATACAAATGTACGGGGCCCCGCCTCCAACGCTGTATAGGGTTCTCTTCATACATCCATGGTCTGTAGACCCAAGGAAGACTGCACAGCCATTGCGGCTCCTTTACTAAACTAAACTAAAATGCGGTGCAACAGCGAGTCTCTTGCCTCTCGTCTTTGAACATTTCTCATTGTTTTGGTTTTACAACAGCATTGCCCTACATTTCCTGTGGGCCATGCGTGTCACAAGCTTTATAAGCGGGTTAAAGGCGGCTGTGTATCTGTTGGTGTTTTGCTTTTACTCTGCATGGTGGCCACAATAGAACATTGCAGTTTTGAAAGGTAACTTCAGATCAAACAGAAAAGCATGGTTTCTCTCAGCCATTCTGGTTGAAAAGTTCATGTGTAGTAATAAAAAGGCTTTTTTGTACCTGTAACTACATGGAACATTTTCAGCTGGCATTCAGTTAATCAGGCAGTTTAAGTTCATCACAGCTTAATGTTTTTTTTTTTCTTCCTTCTTTCCTAAACCAGGATTGGAACCGTACTTGGTACACTGCTAACCCAGATTTCACCCAGTGCTTCCAGAACACTGTCCTGGTGTGGCTGCCATGCCTTTACCTCTGGATTTGTGCCCCAATCTACCTCATCTACCTCCGCAGCCACGATCATGGCTACATATGTATGAGTCACATCAACAAAGCTAAAACTGTGAGTGATGTGACCCGTGATTATTTTGGGAAGTCATTTTTATAATGCTTAAATGTCTTTTGTTTTTATTGTTCCCGCTCTCCATGTCAATCAGCCTTCTCAGTGTTATCTTATTTGTAATTGGAACAGAGCAAAAACTCAAGCACTAATACATATGTCCTACAAGAAATGTGTTTATAAATGTACTGAACAGCCACACTGGAAAAGTAAAAAGTGGATTTTTTTGCAGTAATTTACGTTTTACAAATTAATGATTGAGAATGCACAAAAACTCACAAAATTTTGCACCCATGTTAAGACTTTCAACTATTTTGGATTGAATGTGGCAAGCGAACTTTGGTGTGGCACTTCAGCTCTATAGCGCCCCCCTTCAAATGTGTTTTTGACGCACTTGTTTTATTCAAAAAATCACAAAACTTGGTGTCCAAATCACAAGCTGTGAACGTTGCGACAATAAGGCCAGCTATTCACATAATTTGTGCACACATTGCTCCCATCATTTATGACATATTTCACATCGGCTTTCAGTAGCTCCGCCCAATCAGAAGTTGGCCAATTTTATTTTAATTATATATATTTTTGCAAACCCCCTCTAGAGGGTTTATTGGATTTGTTTCAAATTTGTTCGGTATAACCATCCAACTAATGTGACGCTATATTGAGAAGTAATAGTCGATACCTCAAGCCATGATGTCATTTTAGGTTCTGCACTTGTATGGAACTTTCTGAACCGCTCTTAGAGGATTCAACAGAGCCACTTGAAATTTGGTTAGAAGAATCTCAAGACATTTACGATGGAAAAATAGCAAAGCGTATTTTTTTTCGTGGAACGGCGATGCCACGTTAAGGCGGGAAATTTGCATGTTTTGCCATTCGCTGTTGTACCTTCACCTTACGTAGTCCAATCTGCCCCAAATTCCACATGCTGGATAAGAGTCAGGTCTGGAGTGTCTTTGGTCTCATGTCTCTGTATAGAAACAGGGCTGAATAGGGCTCCAGTATATTCCAGATAATTACATAATTTATCACATATTCGCATACTACAATCACATACTATGGTAGCACTAACGAAATGTTAACCAGTGGAGTCTAACCTTGTTAAATGGAAAAAGGGCGCTCAGTCGAACAATAATACATCAATTGTATAATGTTAGTAAAAGTCCCAGGTTTTACATCAAACAGAAATCTGTGAATTGTTCTTCCCTCCACAGGCATTTGGCCTTCTACTGTGGATCATCTGCTGGTCAGATGTTTTCTTTTCTTTCTGGGAAAGGGGTCATGGCAGCAATGTCCCTGCACCCGTCCACTTAGTCAGTCCTACCTTACTGGGCTTCACCATGGTGAGAGTTCTTCTTTGTCATTTATATAGAAAGGGTTTATCCCTATCATCTCCATTTGGAGTAGAGCAAAGCTTAGTTCGGCTTTATTTTATTATAAGTGTTTTGGATCTAAGATGTTCGTAGGGTAGATTAGTTTTTATGTGGTTGTAGTTTCATTTTCTGGAAATTATTATTACAATTCAGATATTATTTAGATTCAATTTTAGTTTTATTTGTATAATTGTGAATATTAAAGAGAAATTCACACAGTATAAGGCTCTTGTGTGTAGCTCAAAACAAAGTAGAGGATACAGTTGTACTTCGTTTGCACCTTAACAACAGTGCAACGGGTTTGAAACTCAGCTAGATCAACCATAGAAATTAAGTTGACAGTAGGACTGTTAAAAAGGTTATAGTCCATTTGTTTTCTGACACTTATCCTGTCCAGGTTTATAACAGCAGATTAAACAAAGTACTCCAGACATCCTCCTTCTTGGGTTGTTCCATATCATAAATGCCTAGCAGAGTTAGCACAGAGTCGCACATTAGCCAGTGATGTCACTAGATAATTAAAGAAAGTTCTATGGCATTCATTGTGTATATGCATTTGTTCATGTTTGTTCAAAATGTTATCAAAACATCTCTACTTCATTTAGCTAAGTAATCCATTTCCTATAATGGAATCCTAAAGCTTTCCCAGGCCTGTTGAAAGAACCATTGCAGTCTTTTAACAAAAAGATAGAGAATCATTAAACATATTATATTTATAGGTTTAAATTACACGTTACATTTTCTGTCTGTTTTTTTAAGAAAGATCTCTATGTTTTGTCGAGTTTTGTGCTTGAATGTGTTTTTGATTCCAGTTGCTAGCGACCCTGTTAATCCAGTATGAACGGATGAAAGGCGTTCAGTCGTCTGGAGTGATGCTGATCTACTGGTTGCTTGCACTGCTGTGTGCCACAGTCACCTTCAGGTCCAAGATCTTCCAGGCCCTAGACCAGGTCAGTCTTGAACGAGCAGGGCTGTACTACATTTGGATTAATGAGTTAATAATGAACCTATAGATAAGTAACGGGTTTGGTGTGGCACATGTAATTAGTAACAGTTACCTTCAGGGCAGTCATTGATTATAGCAAACATACCACAAAAAAGCAATATCTCACACAACCAAGTTACACAGGTAAAAAGCTTTGTTTGTTTTTTGTTTTAGCCATCAACAGTGTGTGTGTGGAGGTACACCACCTTCTACATCTACTATGCTCTGCTGCTGGTTTCTGTGTTCCTGTCCTGTCTGACGGACCAGCCGCCCCTCTTTTCGGAAGCCATCAAAGACTCGGTGAGACTACATCATGCTGTAAATCTGTCTCCTGTCACTGTCACTCTCTCCATCGTGTATATATATAAACAGGGGTGGAAGCTAGTACGTTTTCTGTAAATGTTAACAAGTTGATTATCATTTGCAACACTAAGGCTGAACAAGACAGCCACAAAATGGCAGTCCTAAAATCTGAATCCCCATCAACAGAGACAGACAAAGTCAAAACTCATCCTAAAACCTTTTTTTTCCTATGATCTCTAAGCAGATTTATGGAGGTTTATTCAGAGGGTAAGGGTTAATGTTAATGTTAAGTCGGACTGAATCTGAAAATATTTGTTTTGTGTCCGAGTTTTCAGATTTAATTGAGTTATGACTCTGAGAAGGAGTGTGATTATTATTGTTATTATTATTTATAATTTTTTTAAATGTAATTCCACTTACTGTGACAGTCGGGTACCTGAGCACAACTTCAAGGTGTTGATTAGAAAAAATAATTCTGGGATCAATATCTCGGCTTCTAAAAAAATCTTTTGGGTATAACTTTACTGTTTTTGCCGTCAGAATCCCTGCCCTGAGCCTGGAGCTAATTTCCTCTCCAGAATAACCTTCTGGTGGATCAACAGGTAAGCAGAAAATGAATAAACTATTGGTGTGGATTGTTGTGTGTCCTTACAAACAGTGCAGTCTAATGACAATGTTAGGTCCAGAGTTTAGACTCTTTACCTCCTGTGTCCATTCTCCAGTTATTTTTCCTCTTATTAGATTAGGTTATTGGGAAGATGAAAAAATGCACAAAATATACATGTGTAATATACATGTTCCATTTTGAATGTTATTAAAGGATATTAAACATTAGTCTTTTTAGTATAAAATTCCCTCTTTGTGATACTATCCCTCCAATGCAGGTCAGCAAGGAGACACTATCCAGGGAAACACAAAGAAGGAATTCTGAACTAAACAGACAGTAACTTTGGCAGCTCTCCACTTAGGGAGAAGGGATCTATTAACGGCCAGTATGAACAGGAGGGATGATTACAACAAGCAAAACCTCTTTCAATGTCCACATGGGCATGTGAGTATTGTTTAAAGACAGACTTGATCAATTGTTAACCCATCCTTTAAGTCACTGGTCTGGTCGTGATGGTGACTGTGGGAAAATGATATTCTCTAGCATTTGATCATTTAAGAATGAGTTGCCGTTCCTGTTTTCTTTCATTGTTGATGGCTGAACAGTAAAATAATCTTTAATGTGGTCTTAATCGGAGGTATTTCTCATGGAGGAGCTGAGGCCTTTGGGTTGTTTATCATTTGTCTTCCCAACTGTGTAATGTTGCCTCTGATATTGAAAAAGATGTCAACGGTCTATATATTCTTTTCTTTCTGGAAAGTGGTACAAAAAACCTTGGAAAGCTTTTACATACACTTCCATCTAATTCGCTGGATTAGTCTGTATTTTGGTTTTAATCTATTTTTAGTTTAAAGTAAAAATGAAGCTGAGTTGTGTCTTATTCTGCTGGTTTTGTGCGCACACACCCAGCATGGCGGAAATGTGTCATGGTTTCAGAAAATATTCCTGCGAGACAAATGGAACATGATGATATACACGATGTTAATCTTATTCACTGGATTTAAATGCTTCTCTGCTCCTCTTTCCACCCTTCTTGTCTCCACCAGGTTGATGGTGACGGGCTACAGGCGCCCACTGGAGGAAAAGGACCTGTGGTCTTTGAACTCTGAGGACCGCTCCAATAGAGTGGTCCCACATCTGGTGTGCCGCTGGAACACAGAGTGCCAAAAGGTCCAAAGGTCAGGATCTCAGTACAGCAGAGCATAACCACCTCAAAGTAATATACAGAAAATGTTCAACATTGTTACCCTGGTAAAACTACACCTGCTATATTTGATGTTCATAGGAAGAAGAATATTTTGCTTTTCTTTGTTACACAAAGGTTTTGATAAATAGTTTTGGCTAGCAGCTTTGGTCTGAAGTCTGAACTTTCTACACCCAAAACTCATCACTTTCTCTTTTTCTGTGTGGAGACATCATCTTAGACTACAGGTCTTAAAGGTCCACTGAATTGAGAAAAAGATCACACAAATCATGGATGACTCTCCTATTAAAGCAGTTTGCCTTTCCATTAATTCTCTCCTTTCAGGACGGAGCAGAAAACATTGTACTCCCCCAAGAAAGCTGCGCAGAGCGACCGCAAAGAGAGCCGGGCTGTGGAAGAGTCTGAAATTTTAATTGTAAAAGCCCAGAAAACAAAGGAGCCCTCCCTGTTCTGGGCCCTGTGCCTAACCTTCGGGCCATACTTCCTCATCTCCTGCCTCTATAAGATCATCCAGGACGTCCTCATGTTCGTCGGGCCTGAGATCCTCCGGTGAGAAACCTCATCTGTTTCATATTAAATGAAAATGAATCATTGATGCAACTGGGGGTTCGTACGTGCACCTTTCATACACCAGAAGAGGGTCAAATTTAAATGTTTGGGGCTGGCACAAAGTCAGGGTCCACCTTTCAGCAGAATATATTAATTTAACGGGTGGAAACGTTTACCAAAGATGGAGTCAAATGACAGAACGACTATGCGCTGCTCAAGTCTCAGTTCCAGAGAATATTCCCAGTTAAACCTTACATTTCATTTTTCAGTAATGAAAGTGACGTTGTTTGACTCCCGTCATGCGGTGCTTATAGTGCGTGCGAGGCAGACGGCCACAGCAGTGCTCTTTTGTTTTTTTTCTTCACTATTTAAAATACATTTTCATATTCGAATATGTGTTTTGTTTATTTTACTTGACACATATTCAAATTTAAAATATATTCCTTGACAGCCCTTATATGATGTAAGTAATGTGATGTAAATCAAGCCATTCGTAACTAATCTGTTTTTGACTGAGAAGATTGTTTGTCATGGCACTTATTTGTCTGTTGACCATCATGTCCTGTAGAAAAATTTACTTAATACTTTTCAACATGAATCGTTCTGCTGGTATTTACTATTTTGTCGCCCATTTATGGGGACAATTTCTGCCGGTGAACTTGGACATTTTCTACCAGAGATAAGAAAGACAAAGACAGATGAGGCCTGCCTGAATACACCCTTAGGTTTGGTCTTTGTGAGGCTGGACGCAGGAGCTGGGGATGACTCCTCTGTAGACTGCCTGATGTGCCGTGGGAACAAAGACCTAGACCTCCTTGGCCACATCAGGATACTTTTTTTGAAAATAAGCTAATGTAGTTACTAAAGATACCGACCTAAATACACAGAATGGAGAGTCACATAATCAGCAGCAACGTTTTCCTTTACCTGAGACAAAGCTCACAAATCTCATCTCATGGGTTGTGAAGATCAGATGGACAACATTTTGTTGGTGATTTCCTTTATAGCTAAGTGTAAACATGTCCCTAATGCTTATTTTCTTCACTCAATCCCATCCAGGCTGCTGATCCGCTCGTCAACAACTCCAGTGCCCCCTCCTGGCACGGTTACTTCTATACGGCTCTGCTCTTCATATGTACCTGTGTGCAGTCGCTCATCCTTCAGAAGTACTTTCATGTCTGCTTTGTCTCAGGCATGCGCCTGCGCACTGCCATCATAGGAGCTGTCTACAGGAAGGTACAGGAAAAGATAACTGTTATTTTAGAATGTCTTCGGTTTAGAGTAAAAACAAAAACTCAAAGTTGAAAGAACTTTCAGTAACCTAAAACACTCTAATAAATGGCTTAATTACTCTCCCAGTCAGTTGAATGCGTTGGCTTTGAATCTACAGTTGGACTCTAACCTTTGCAGGGATTTTTCCCTACATGGATCTGCTCTTTCAGGCCTTGGTTATAAGCAGCGCAGCGCGTCGCACCTCCACGGTGGGAGAGATGGTCAACCTGATGTCGGTGGACGCTCAGCGCTTCATGGACCTCATCACTTACATCAACATGATATGGTCCGCCCCTCTGCAGGTGGTACTGGCCCTCTACTTTCTCTGGCAGGTAGGATTATAGAGCAACTGTAGACTGTCACACTGGCCCAAGTTCACTAACATACCCAACAGTTCCATGCAGATGTAGTCTCACATGGGCAGATTTGGACTGCCAACAATAACACTTGAATGGCAGCCTGCAGTAACAGGCTAATGTCTTCTGGTGGACCAGAAATGAACCTCTGCTGTAGTGGGACATTATGCGGCGGTCAGTTCTGGAACAAAGCTGCTAGAAGAAAAAAAATCTCAATACTTAAAGAGACAATGGTTCAATAGTGTAGTAATGATATGGTGGTGAGTACCAAACAATACAGAGATTAAAACAATACTTTTTTGATACTTTGCTTTGAATAATACTGTAAGTGTGTTTTTATTTTCTTTAATAAGATTTTGTCTTTTTTTCATTTGTCCTTTTTTTAAAAATTGAACATAACAGGCCAACTTCACAAACAAAGCAGATTAGCTCCAGCAGCCATCCAATAACTTTGCTTAGTAAAATTGTAAAACAACTGAAAGTGTGCTGGAGGACACTCCGCTTCTGAAAGGCTTCCAGTGAACACGAGGGGTTACTTCAGTGTAAGTCTGTTATAGTGCTGATGTTAGTGGAAATGCTTTTTCGTTATGTGTTTTTATTGGTTTATTATCTGTGGATGGAAGCATTATGTTTTGGACAGAGTTGGATGTAAACTGCAACCATAAGGTGGTAATTCTAGTTTTGATCTGTTGCTGTGCAGAACTTGGGTCCGTCCGTGCTGGCTGGAGTGGCTGTGATGGTTCTTATGGTTCCCATTAATGCTGTCATCGCCATGAAAACCAAAACCTACCAGGTGGGACTCTTCAACAGACACACATTGTCACACAAATCTCTCCTCTAAAGCCATACAAAACTTCATGATTACTTCCTCATACTGCCTCTGCAGCCTTTCTGGTGTTCAGATTGCCAGTGGATGGTGTGTTCAGTGACAGTGAAGGAATATCCAACAGAGGGCTTATTATTTGTATTCATACAGAGAGGAGGTTGCTAGCACTGAGGATCAAGGATCACAGTCAAGCTTGTGTCAGTGTGTAGCATTGTCTGCCTTGTGTTTGTTTCTTGAAATGTTTTGTGCCGGTGTCTGTTGAGCAGGTTGCTCAGATGAAGAGTAAAGACAATCGCATCAAGCTGATGAATGAGATGCTGAACGGCATCAAGGTGCTGAAGCTGTACGCCTGGGAGCTGGCCTTCAAGGACAAAGTGTCAGAGATCCGTGAGAGTGAGCTGCGGGTCCTGAAGAAGACCGCCTACCTGGGTGCCATCTCCACTTTCACCTGGATCTGTGCACCCTTCCTGGTGAGTCCAACACTAAAGGTCTGACATGCAACACAATGAAGAAACATATGTGTGTAGTTTATTTCATCTCATCATGTGGACATGGCGTTGTGTTGTTCGACAAGTACAGACACCCAATCAGGCAGCAGCATCCACACAGACTGGACAAGATGTGGGAATGACAGGATCACAGATATCCAGGCTGTCTAAAAATCAAAAGATTTGTGGGGAACATGACTTTGCTTATCTCATTTTCTGAAAATAGAAACATCAGAACAAATTAAAAAGGACTAATCTCAATTACATGTCTTTCTCTCTCCCTCCTGCTGTGTCACTGTACAGGTTGCCCTGTCGACCTTCACTGTGTATGTGCTGATTGATGAGCACAATGTGCTCGATGCCCAGAAGGCCTTTGTTTCACTTGCGCTCTTCAACATCCTGCGTTTTCCTCTCAACATGCTGCCAATGGTCATCAGTAGTATGGTGCAGGTTAGTGTGTCTCCATTCACATGCTCGACACTCCGTTGTCTCCACTGTTCCACTGTGTAGCATGGCCTTTCAATGAGTAAGAAATAAGGAATGGAAGAGGTGCAGTGTATGACTTTTGGCACAGAACTCAGCTGTCAAGATAAAAAGCCTTAACCTCATGTTCCCTCTGGCACATTCCCAGTATTATTAAAAACATGTCCTGGTAAGCCATCACTGGAATGCTTGCTTTTGCAGGTGAAATAGCACACAGAGGACTAATGAATCCAGGGACCAACTCTGTTTTAAAGGGCTCATTCACCTTAATACAAGCGTCCTTTGCTCACACACACACACCACACACACACACACACACACACACACACACACACACACACACACACACACACACACACACACACACACACTTTTGTCCTCTGAATGTGGTCTAAACAATCGGATCTCAATGTGTCTTGGATGTATCCACACCTGTATATGGAGCTGTCCACTTGTTATCAGATTGCACATGACGCATGTTGATGCCAGATCTGAACAGGTCCAGAGAGAGGTGTCGAGTAAGTGAGGAAACAACAAACAAACTTTCAAAAGACAGAAACATTTACTAAAGCTAACACTTTTGGTGTTTTGGAAGAGTTCCATTGATTCTTTTTCAACACTGTTGATTCTTGGACATTGTACATTAATAATAATGATTTAATAATAATAAAATAGTGCCGCTCGCTTGTAGCCCTAGCTATTCAAAGACGGCTCAATTATTCAGAGGAACTAAAGGAACATTTTGTGGAAAGACACATGGCTGTTGAATTTTGTGTCATTGAATGTTGTGTTTCCACTGTGAGTACTACCAACTTAATCCATTAATCATACTTTGGGGGGGGTGTTATCAAAAACTCAAAGCACTTTAACACTACATGTCATCATTCCCCAATTCACACCCATACATACACTTGATGACAGGGGATACCATGCAGGGTGCCACCTGAAACAGCACTATCTAACCATTCATACCCATCCACATATCGCTGGCACAGCCTTCGGGAGTATTTTGGGGTTAAGTGTCTTGCCCAAGGACACATTGACATGGACTACAGGAGCCGGGGATCGACTGCCGATCTTCTGATTGGAACGACCCGCTCTACTTTCTGAGCCACAGTCGCCCTATGACTTTATAGAAATAGAGGTGTTGGGTGTTAACGATCTTTCTATTGTTATGGGGTTTCAGTGTGCATGGGGAACTGGAATCTGAAAATGCAAGTGTTGGAAAAGAATCGATGTGTGCGCACAATAAACATCTGTACGTCTTTACAAGTACGTAAACTTGTATTTATAAAAGACAGATGTGTGTTGAGCACTTCACGCTGACTTCAGACCAGAAGTACACTCAGTTTTCTAGAGAGAGCTGCGAATGAAATGATGAGGTGAGCATGAAAAATAAGGTGAAAGATAGTAAAAGGCATTTTTTTTTAGGTTATTTAGTCTGTCAGTTTCACTGGTTACAGTTGTTTTTTAAGCAGTCTGCACAGTGTTCTGTAAAATATTATTTTGAGGCACATTTATAAACTTAATTTTAAATAAATTAAAATTAGGGTATAATGAAATTGCACAAATAACATAATTTTTATTACATTTGAGATATTATTTCCAAATGATTGATCTTTTCATTTTATCCTTTTTAATGTGAACCATTTTATAAAATATTTGGGAATACAAGCTCTATGGATTAATTACTAACCATCCTGATGTTTAATTATTTTGGTTGAGAACTTTGCAGATGCCGTTTATACATCTAGCTGTTAGAGTGGAAATTACTTGCATTGATGAAAATGGAACATACCTGATGAGCCAGTAGTCTTAAATGTGGTTATTCTAACGCATCGGTCCACACGCTCTTTTTAAAGGGAAAGTCCAAAGGAAGATTTCTCCTGCCTGTTTAGCGACTTATTCCGCAGGTATAGCAGGTTTGATTGGTGGGAATTATTTCTTTTATATTCTTTTTTTCTCTTTCTCTTTTTCTTTTACTCTCCTCTCTTTTCTGTAGGTGGTTTGGAACTTCAAAGTTTTCTTGCTTTTGAGTCTTGAAACTGTTGGACCCTGTAATAGAGACCCTTTGTAATTTACAGATCAGTAGCGAGGGATGATGGATGACAATCAAACATGAAGCAATTGATGTATTCTCCTATGTTCCTGAAAATGATTTTAAGCAGAATCAACAGCAAAAGGCAGCATAACAGAGCCATAGTGAATCCGCCCACACTGAAAAACTGCGGGTTCCTCACTTCACATACATTGTGTAGCTTGTTGTTTACCTTACTGCGGTTGCAAAGAGGTGTCATTTGTGTTTTACCGATGTTTTTCTCACAAGTTACTGATCCGGTACTTCTGAATCTTTGAATGACTTTCCACCTTTACGGATGCTAGGCTACCTCAACTTTTCTCAGAATTATAAGATCTTTTTTTGGTATGCCCGATAAGATAAGTTGTATAATTTTTGTCAAGCATCACATGGGGTAAGACAAAAATAATATAGCTCTAACTATTTGTGTACTTGTGTTTTAAAAAAAAAATCCACCAATTTTTCTCTTCTTGAACATCTGCAAGGTTTAATCTTATAATATTTATTAAACCTCTGGACACCCGGAGCCTTCACACATGAAGCATGCAAAGAGTGGAGGACATGTGTGCACAGTTCCACAATGATTGAGATCTATATCACTTATAAATATGATGAAAGTAATGCGCATTTAAATTTCTGCCTTTGGGTCTAGAAAAAGTTCGTGAATTTGGGAATTTACAGTGTTTTTTGCATCTTGCCACTAGTCTTAGTGGGTTTTCTTCCCTCTTTGTCAATCTTCAGGCCAGTGTGTCCTTGAAGCGGCTGAGAGTGTTTCTTTCACACGAGGAGCTGCAGGAAGACAGCGTCGAGCACAGAGCAGTAGCCGGCTGTAAGTTTTTATCAACTGCTTTTCTGTCTACTGCTTCGTCTGTTGTGTCCTCCCTCTTCCCCCAGAATTGTACATTTCCACATGTTATGGAGATCCTTTTCCTGTGTATGTATATTGAGGCATCTCACACACAGTTTAGCTCATAGCTCTTCTCTCTTCCTCCAAGCCTCACACAGTATCTCAATAGTGGATGGAGTTTTCAGCTGGTCAAGAGCTGAATCGCCTACACTCAAGAGGTATGTTTCATCATTCCTCAGGATGCTACAGCGCATTCACATTAAAAAAAAAACGACAATAAAAATGTAATGTTCAAAATACAAGCTTGCGCACACTACTTCATTTAAAGGATTCACAAGGTGCACAATTTGTTTGTGTCCATTTTAAAACATTACTCTCATGCCTATTGTTACGAAGAAAGAGTTGCTGTTCCTCTTGTCCATACTAACATCCCTTCCTAAACAAAGTTCAATGCACGAAACATGGGGGGAAAAGTTAAAAGTAATTTTGAAAGCACATCAATTATTTCAATTTTTGTTTTATTAGCCTATTGTTAACATTTTATTCTAAAAAAGGCTATATATCAGGATTTATTGGGAGTAACCAAGCAATTCTATGTAAAGTCAGACAACACCCCCATGTAGCCCGACTGGAATGATCCTTTTGTTTCATCACTGCATTGATCCACCACTCTGATGATTCCGCTCTAAGATTGGCAGTCTAACCAGGTAGATGGTCGATTATTAGAGGTCACACCTGCAATACATGTTACTTTATAAGAATGTAATTGTATCTTGATTAAGAAATGATCCTGATTATTTCTTAAATGGAAGTTAATTTAATGTAATCTCCCTGTCTGCCTGCAGGCTGAATGTGTTTATCCCAGAAGGCTCTTTGGTGGCTGTGGTGGGTCACGTGGGTTCCGGAAAGTCCTCACTGCTGTCTGCCCTGCTTGGAGAGATGGACAAACTAGAAGGAACTGTGGCTGTCAAGGTGGCTGTTCTGGCTCACTCACACAAACACACTCGCAGCAGCAGTGCTCACTGAAACCTCTCTGTCTTCTGCTTTTCCAACACGGAGTAAAATCAATTAGAGCAACACATGCTCTGGATGACTGTTGTTCCATTACAGTTCTTCTTCATAAAGTGCTCTGCATCTCAGAGGCAAATTCAATAAGGCAAGACAATTTACACACACATCAACATGCAGACACTATCCAGTGGTAATTTAATTCCCTTTAACTCGGAAATGGGAATTAGGAGCTGGGAATGACTGAAACTTAATGGGCCGTGCTCCAGCCAGTTTCACTATTATTAGTAATACCAGTTTATAACTACACAATAAGGCGGTAATTCTCAAATGCAAACACCGTGGCAACATTTTCACAGATAGGAGTTATATGTATGACTGATTTATTGAGACACAAGTAAGACAGAAGTGCTAATAAACGGCATATTACTCAAGCGTCAATAGCCAACATAAATACTGATAAACACAAAAAATAAATGACTAACGGACACATTACATATTTTCCATATCCACAGTCCTTTATTAATGTTATGTTAACGCTTGCTCACCTCTGTAAATGTGTGCTGTCCTTCCTGTTTCCATAGTTGGCACCCAATTTTTTTGTTGCTGCTTCTAGTCTGTTAGTCAAAGTGGATTTGTAGAGGAATTTAGTCCATAAATCTCTCACTGTCCTATATCCAAAAAACGGTAACTTATGTACTACATTTTGATATGTTTTGTCTCGTTCTACAATATTTTTTTGTTGAAACTAACGCTGTTCCTAACTTGACATCGGACAAGAAGTTAATTTTGTAGCTTGACCAACTCACAGGATTTAAGTGGTGGTGGAAGGGGATGTGAGAGAAACAAACTGTATGTAATGACATCATACTCCTTTTCCATTAATGTTGGTGTCTAGGATAATTTCTGTCCATAAGCTGTTCACAATATTGCACACCCATGGGGTGTTGGGACATTACAACAGAGGGGTTCATCCTCTGGGGAGCAGGATTGTGCTCTGTCTGATCGCTCATCATTCAATTTAATTAAATTTATTTAGTATAGCCTAAAATCACAAATTTGCCTCAGAGGGCTATACAATCTGAACTCATACGACAGCTGTTGTATGTCTCCCTGCAGGGTTCGGTGGCCTACGTTCCCCAGCAGGCCTGGATACAGAATGCCACACTGAGAGACAACATCATGTTTGGTCAGGAGAGGAGAGAGGCCTGGTATCAGCGTGTGGTGGAGGCGTGTGCCCTTCAGCCTGACTTTGAAATCCTTCCAGCTGGAGACGAGACAGAGATAGGAGAGAAGGTATCAACTCATATGCCCAAAGTCCGTTCATCTGCAGAGTGGTACAAATTTATGGTATCCATCAAAGTTGTCTGCAAACCCTTACTTGAATCAAGCGGGGGCTACTCTGCCTGAGTGAGCGGCGGGTGATGGCTACCTCAGTGAAGTGCTGTAGCTTGCTTGCTTCTGATGTCAACACAGACAGCGTATTTATTGCTGTGCTGCTGTGGCCCTGCTTCTGCCAGCCCTTTCTACATTGAGTTTGCTTCTCAATGGCCATCAGTAATATAATATTTCATTATAAGCCATTTATGTATTTTAGAAAGAAAAAGTTTAAGAAGCATGTACTCATTTGTAAATAAGAAGCCATGCAAGACACTACATTTTCAAATAAAAGCCTTGTGTTACCAAATGATGGGATTCTGTTTACAGAAAGATGCTAGAGGGCTTTTATTTTGAAATAGCAGTAGGAAGTGTTTCGTTAAAAATAAATATTAGCTTTTTTTATGTCTGTGACATATTCTACAGATGTCATGGACGTATTCTAAAGATAAAGACATCGAAACAGTAATACCAGTGTTGCTGGTATATCAAAATACTGCCAAAAGATCAATTTTACTGTGTATTCTTGCTGTGAATGGCGTGTGTCACACAAAATCTCAAAACCCTAGCCACGCCTGGAAGCTGAATAAAAAGCAAGAGGTTTCCCGGTGAACGGACTTCAGAGACAATTTTATGAAAAGCTGATTCCCTACAGTTTTAAAACGTACATAGACATCAAACAAGGCAGAACAGTCATTAAATGATAAAGTACCCTTGTGTGGTTCAAACTCTGGCTCTATCTCTGTGCGTCTGTCTTCTGTGTAGGGTGTGAATCTGTCTGGAGGTCAGAAGCAGAGGGTGAGCCTGGCCAGGGCTGTGTACTGTGACCGTGCTGTCTACCTGTTGGATGACCCGCTGTCTGCTGTCGACGCTCACGTAGGAAAACATATCTTTGAACAAGTCGTTGGCCCACAGGGACTGCTGAAGGACAAGGTGTGTGTGTGTGTTCTCAGGCTTAACCAACATGTTTTCTATTTACTTGTTGCAAATTATTCATACTGATGTTGTTATTATAGACAGGTGTAGTAAGAACATAGACGGATGAAACGACACAAAGTGTGAAAAGCTCTGCCAAATGCACAACTACAAGAAGTACAGAGAAGCCTTAAGTAAATATAGATATGTGCAAAATGACAGCTATTGAAT
This sequence comes from Anoplopoma fimbria, assembly GCF_027596085.1. Taxonomy (NCBI): domain Eukaryota; kingdom Metazoa; phylum Chordata; class Actinopteri; order Perciformes; family Anoplopomatidae; genus Anoplopoma; species Anoplopoma fimbria. Next base: position 17,350,548 of record NC_072459.1, on the reverse strand, counting down.
AACACAATTTATATAAAACTCCTATTGTCATCCAACATTACAGAAAATCATTGATGTATTGCGACTGCTAAAACTTTGTTTGTAGGGTTTCAGGTTTGAGGGAAAGGAAAAGTACCTACCTGTCATTTGCTGTAATCTGTACTAGTCATTCATTACAAACATCATTCTACATACAGTAACCTGTACTAATACTAGTAATTTATTACAAACATCATTCTACATACAGTTACCTGTACTAATACTAGTCATTTATTTAAATATCATCATTCATACAGTAACCTGTAGAGTACTGGTGATTCATTTCAATCATCAACCAGATTATGATGGTGTTCCCGGTGCTGTTATACAGTAGGGCTGCAACAAACGACTATTTTGAAAGTCTTTTTTAGCTATGAGCTTTTAAATTGAACTAGAGGTTGTTTAAGACATGTGCTGATTTACAATAAAGATGACTACTTCAATCAAAAACATGTATTTTAATGAACCTTTTTTGCTGATGCAACAAAGTGTTCAGCTGAAATCAAGTCCTGTCGTAGACCAAACAGGTTACTATACTATATCCATTATATGTATAACTATAATGGAATAATTAAGACCGTTGTCACTAATTTGGTCATTGTTTTTTTTGGGGTATGTTGATATTTTGTTGCACCCCTATTATAAAGCGGCAATTCTATGAGTACTACCATCCTGTTTTCTTTGCTTTCTTTGGCTCTAGCAAGCTACAATACCGGCAAAGCATTTCATAGGCTTTTTGCTAAGCGTGAGCCGTGAGCTAGCCACAGCCTACTACAGTTAGCTGAAGGCTAAAGTATTTTCAATATTTCTCTCTATCGCTGTATTTGTTTTCTTTGATAATTCAATCTTTCTTAGTAGTGTAGGCAGTTCTTACCAATGCAGGAATAGCAGCTTTTCCTGCAGGATATTCCTCTGTTGAATCAGGTTTTATGACATGCAGGTGAATTAGAATCTGTATAAGAGCCAATAGGAATGCTCTTTTTCTGAATTGACCTGTGTTTGGCCAAAGTCTCCCTCCACAGGCTAGTTTTTCTAAAGCCTGAAAACAGTACAATATGCTGAAAGGCTATTATGTTTTTTTTTTTACAACATCTGCAACAATAAACCACCTACCCCAGCTTTAAAGGACTCTGATAAGGATCAAGGACAAAATAAATGGATTGGGACAGATTATGTCAGTCTGGTTGAGAATTTAGTTTTTTTTTAAATTCTGTGTATGGTAATACTTTACAGTAGTTTTAAAGGCTTATAAATTATTCTGATAGTGAGCAGTGAAGATCTACTAAATTAGGTATCACCTAAAAAAAAAATCATATTTGTGTGGATGTGTACAGACCCGTGTGCTGGTGACCCATGGACTGAGCTACCTGCCTCAGACCGACCTGATCCTGGTCATGGTGGAGGGAGAGATCACAGAGATGGGCTCCTACCAGCATCTCATGGCCACAGAGGGAGCCTTCGCTGAGTTTCAGCGGACATACGCTGCCGTGGACCACACCGACAACGACGGTGAGACATTGCGCACACTGCACTTTACTAAAGTTATTAGTTGCAATGCCGGGAGTGAGGAAATCTGCTTAAACGTAAGCAGTGTTTTGGAGTGTTCTGGATCTTAGTAGGTGTTTGCTGCAGTGGATGCAAGTACAGGTTTATGGATCAATCCTTTTATTCACAACAAAATGTTTTTCTAAAAATTACATTTAGAAACTGTGCCAAAGAGTGGAACCAAAGCAACAGAGAACAGCAGCACTCCTGCTCTTGTTGGGTGAGTAAAAGTGGACAACAATGGCGCACGATGGCACAAAGAAAAAATACACACACAACACCTGTTAGTGGGAGAAAAAGTCATTGTTCAATTGGCTCTGCACATGGGATTCTTGAACAAAAATATTACAGAATTGTATTTTTATCCTGATCTTCTCTGACTTTTTTGTATTCCAAATGTTTACGTCACAAACTTGTGGTAAATAAGTCGTTTCAGTTAAGAGGTTAATGTTCTTGAGATTTGTCCATTAGCATAGTCAATGCCCCTAAATTTGATATGAGGCTGCCTGTTCAGGTTGTAGGAAAAAGTTAATTATCGAAAATGTAAAAAAAAAAAAAGAAAGCTTTCGCACATAATGTTAGACGAGGGAATTTCAAATCCTACACTTACACTGTCAGGTGTTAGAACAGTGAATATTTGACATAGATCTGTATAAAGACCCTGAGGCAGCTGTCGTGAATTTTCCAGTTAAAAATTCTCAACGAAAATTAGAGAAAAAGTAAGAGAAAATTATTTAAATGCTACAAATTCTCTTCAATCACCCATAAGTGGGCATCATTTTCACCAGACATGAACTTACATTTTTATTTCAGCATGATATATACTAGGTGTTCATCTTGTTGAAGCTCCTGTATATAATATAATGTGTTTCTTTGTATTGCTACATGTGTAAGCAGCAGTCCTGGTGTCAGCAGTGTGTCCAAACTTGGCCAGACGGGTGAGGAGGACAAGGTGCTGAGCAAAAAAGCCAAGCAACCCGAGGTGGGCAAGCTGACGGAGGCTGACAAGGCCAGCACTGGACGGGTTGGTAGAAGCATGACATGCTCAACAGCATCAGAACAAAGAATTCCTCATCATCATATGTCAGTGCAGTAGGGAATGGTCCCAACCACAGCCTGACCTGGTCTGCTCTCCCTCCCCAGGTCAAGCTCTCTGTGTTCGGGTCTTATCTGAGAGCCATTGGGGTGCTTCTGTCCTGCATCAGTCTGCTGCTGTTTCTCGCCCACCACCTGGTCTCCCTGTTCTCCAACTACTGGCTGAGCCTGTGGACCGATGACCCCGTGGTTAATGGCACTCAACCCAACAGACAGATGAGGCTCGGGGTGTACGGTGCTCTCGGTCTGTCCCAGGGTGAGGAGGGGTGAGGTTAGGGAGATGCAGTTAAACAATATAGAAACAACACAAGAACAAAACAATCTTAGAAGCTTAAAGAAATAGAAGAACATAAACGTTATGTTGGTGGTTTCTTTTTTGTTCACACCTGCACTGGACATATACACAGCCACTCTAACAAGATACTGAATCAGGGAGGAACATCTTTAAAATGATATTTTACCAAAGTTATTAAATTAAATAAAGACTTGACGTTGGCACCAATGACATTTGACTACATTTTGACCTATGACCTGACTTTAATGACTTGATATCCTCCTCAAACCGAATGATTAAATATGGTGTTTTAAAAAGTGGGGAGAGCTGACAACAGATACTTTGAATGAGCAAGTCACAGTGCACAAGCAAGAGGAGAAGTATGATTGCCAGTGCAGTCCAGAAGACAAGAAAAATTACAACTTAGCGACAAAATCTAGGATTTGTTCTTGACTTGGATCTGAAAGCGCATCTCATTTGGTGCCAGCTCAGGTGACGCAGCAATTCAAGTGAAACTTGTGTAACTCTTTTCTTTTTGCAGCGGGGAATGTTTCAGACCACAGTACGCTGATGTGTGTTTGAAATTCTTACAGTATTTAAAAAAACAACTGTATGCACTTTTTGTAGGTGTGGCAGTCTTTGGTTACTCCCTCTCCACGTCCATCGGAGGCATCCTGGCGTCCCGCTGCCTCCACCAGTCCATGCTGTATGACGTCCTGCGCTCACCTATGTCCTTCTTCGAGCGGACCCCCAGCGGCAACCTGGTCAACCGCTTTGCCAAGGAAATAGACACCATTGACTCAGTGATCCCCAGCATTATTAAAATGTTCATGGGCTCCATGTTTAACGTGATGGGTTCTTGCGTTATCATCTTGATAGCCACACCCCTGGTAGCAATCATCATTCCTGTTCTCGGTCTGCTCTACTTTTTTGTGCAGGTTAGTTGGAAATTTTCAGATGGCAAAACAACACATTTTTCCTTTACCCTTCATACATTCTCAATACATTTTGGTGCCCAAAATATAGGGTACTATTTTTAAAAAGGTTTATGCTCCTACACTCTTCATCAGAAAGATTGTGTCACTGTCCCACTAGTCCTGGCTGCACTGTATTTCATTCCGACTGGTTACTTGAACTTTTCCTCTGTCCAGAGGTTTTATGTGGCGTCTTCTCGCCAGCTGAAGCGTCTGGAGTCAGTCAGCCGCTCGCCCATCTACACCCACTTCAACGAAACACTGCTGGGCACCTCTGTCATCCGAGCCTTTGGTGAACAGGAGCGCTTTATTTGTGAGAGTGACCAGCGCGTGGACCACAACCAGAAGGCTTACTACCCCAGCATCGTAGCAAACAGGTTAAGGCCACAGTTACTACATGCTGCGGCAGTATGCATTGTCTTTAACTCAGGAAAAAAACCAAAAAAGAAGAGATTAAGAATTATTTTAGTTTTTTCTAGTTGCATGTTCCACTTTGTTCCTACAACGGTCTTCTGTCCTTATTGTGTCAATGAATCTGTGTTTGTGCAGGTGGCTAGCTGTTCGCCTGGAGTTTGTAGGAAACTGTATCGTGTCATTTGCTGCTTTGTTTGCCGTCATAGCCAGAGAGAGCCTCAGTCCAGGCATCATGGGCCTGTCTATCTCCTATGCCCTCCAGGTAAACACTCATACTCACACCTGACCAGGTCCAATCTTTTTCATGGCCACAGAGAAGTGACAGGTTTTTACATGTATATTATTATATCATTCAGTATATGCATCACGATTTGTGTCTGCATCGTTCCTGACCTTTTAACCAGATCAGCACCCTCATGGGGGTCCACTTCTTCATAATCACACCCTGAGCAAACTGTCTGCGACTTTCAGCCAAGGAGATTAGACTAACTGCTCTTTCACTAACGAAGTTAATTTACTAAAAACATTTTAGTATTGCCATTAACAATTAAACACTCCAGTAAAACTATTCAGGCAGGTCTGTTGATTATCCAGAGCAGGAGGCATTTCTACAAAGACACAGCTTTTTATGGAAGCGTAATGCATTCACTTGAGAAAAAAGATCTGCACTGTTTCTCTGAATTTTAGAGATTATCATCTCAGAATTGGATTAAACTAAAATTCCATTTAGTTTGTGTCCAAGGTTTTTTTTGGGGTTTTTTTATGCTGCAATCTGTCTGCAATCTAAATGACTTTCACCTCTATGTATTTGGTTGGATATGCAGAGATGTGAGACAGACATCTCTTACCTGTCCACTGTCCTGTTCCTCTGTCCCATGTGCAGCTGACTGCTTCTCTGACCTGGCTGGTGAGGATGTCCTCTGATGTGGAAACCAACATAGTGGCTGTGGAGAGAGTGAAAGAATACAGTGACACAGAGAAAGAGGTACAAAGACAAAGAAAAAAATCCTAGGTTACATTTTTTTTTTTGTGGTTTGGAAGGAGGATTGTGATCAGCATTTAGGATTAAAAGTACAGGAAACTGGATTTAGAATTATTTTTTTTCGAAAACTCTATGTAGGTATGTACATGATGTACGGTGCAAAGCATTTTAAGTTACACAAAACGTCAAATAGAGTGAAATTAGTCTCAAAATCGTCACACCTGTGAATAACATGATCTGGAAACGAAAAATACCATTAACAAATGTGTAAAAGGATTTGTGTGTAATTTTGGGTGCTCGCAAATCAATCTAAAGACTAAAAAAAAAAAATGTATGTACAAAATTCTAACTTCAGCTTCACAGATCTGATCATGTTCGCCTTTAGAAAATGTGAAAAAGTATTTGTGACATCCTTTTTTGTTTATCTACAGATTGTTTAATGTTTCCGCACTGATCAGGTTACATTTGCGTGGGGAATTTTGAGACTATTTCAACGTCTCCAGCTCCACTCAGATCCAGAATTGCATGCTGTGTTTAAGCGCTGGTGGAAAACTGGGACATCTGGGCTTTCAACAAAATCGTGCTTAATTTCAAAGTGGAAAAAGTTTTTAACTTGTTGCCCTTTGATTAGAACACATATATATGCAATCGGTAGATTCTATAGAGTAGAGTGAGTGGAGCTCGAGACCGAAAATAGGCTCAAAACTCCCCATGTGATATACATCAATACACCAGCCTATTAATAATCTGAATATCAAAACACCTGATATTTGGGTTATTGAGACTATGGTGCAGTGATACTCATGGGGGGTATTTTCTCATGCTGATTGATTCAATATAATCACTTAGAGATTCTGGTTTGGACTGTGGGCTGATTTTCTTTTAGTTGGACCACTGGTTAAGTGCCATTGTAGCTGTTCTCTGTAGAGTTATATGGTATTCCATCAATTTCTATTTTGAAATGGTGGTGTGTGTAAACTTTGGAAAAACTTCAAGATGTTTGCTTTTCCCAGTGTTGGAATCTAAGTTACCCACTTAAAGATACTAGATTTAACTACCAAACTGTGTAGAAAGTAGTGAAACTTTGCTTCACCTTGATCAGCTGAAACATAGGGTTAGGGTGAATTTTAAGAATATATAATAATATAAGATTGTGAGGGGCTATTCTGATAGCTACTTTTAGATTTGATACTTAAAGTACATTTATCTGATTATACTTTTGCTGAAGTAAGATTTGGGAATTATGCTTATTAAAATGAGTAATCTTCTGACCACCAGGCAGAATGGAGACAGGAACCCTCCAGCCTGCCCACAGGTTGGCCCACTGAAGGCTGCATAGACATCAAAGGCCTTGGCCTGCGCTACCGCCACGATCTGGATCTCGCCATTCGCAACATCACCATCAAAATAAACCGAGGAGAGAAGGTCTGCCTTTAAATCACTATACTGAAGGCAGTGGTCTACTTACACTGGTCTTTTTGATCCTGGCTAAATTGACGAGTCTGTGTGCCTGTTTGTGAGTGTCTATGTGCACCTGTGTTGATGTATGTATGTGTACAGTATTTATGTGGCCCATAACATATCCTGCTTCATCTACACCTAAGGTGGGGATTGTGGGGCGAACTGGAGCAGGAAAATCTTCCCTAACGCTGGCGCTGTTCCGGATCATTGAGGCATCTGAGGGCCACATCTTCATTGATGGGGTGGACATTGCTCAGCTGGGCCTCCATGAGCTTCGTTCAAGAATCACCATCATACCACAGGTCAGTGCAGAGGCGACGCAAAACAACGTGGCGTTAAATGGCTGCTGAATGTTCTGCCAGAGATGGAAATGAATGCTAGCCCCAGTTAAACAGAAAAATACTGTTATCGCTACTAGACACTGAAGCAGTTATTCAGATTTTGGTCGTTATTCCCAAGCTTAAGACACTGCTATGTCCCAATTGAAAAGTGACACTGACATGCATGTGTCCTCATTTCATCCATTCTGATTAGATACAATTAGTAGAACTCACTATGATGCTTTGGTGGGTCTGTAATTCATGTAATTTGGTGAGGAAGTGCAGCTTTAGTCCTTCTGAGGACTTCTTAGCACCCATCTAAAAAAGACCTAGTAATGGGGCTCAGTTTGCCACACATCTCAGAAATACAGATAACAGTTGTTTTCGCTTCTCCTCAGGATCCAGTGCTGTTTTCAGGTTCTCTGAGGATGAACCTGGATCCTTTCAACAGCTACTCTGATGAGGAAGTCTGGAGGGCTCTGGAGTATTCCCATCTAAAGAGCTTTGTTTCCGGCCTGCCAAACAAACTCAGCCATGAGTGTAGTGAAGGAGGAGAAAACCTCAGGTAGAACTGCTTTATATACAATCGATTAAACTGCCAAACACTTTAATTACCTCAACCGCAGAGAGAACCAGGCTTTTCTTTAAATTAGGCTTATATAAGAGACATGAGTATCTATACTGCTTCAATTTTTATTAGCTAACTTAACATTTCCTTTATTCGTTCACACAGTCATCTCATACTCACCACTCTGCTGCCCCACTATCTCTCTTTTTACCACAAACATTGTTTTCACTCACCAATTAATACCAGCTGCTTCAACTTTTTATTTTTACATACAGTGTTAAGCTTCTCTCAGTGACAGTAAACATATCATAGGCAGATATTTCACAATAACACCCTTTTCTTCCTTTTTTACTGGTACACTTGTACTGTGAAACATCTGCAGGAAGTATAGAGTTTCACTGGGGAAGCAGTAAATGCAATTAGAATGCAAAAATTAGAATGCAAAAAGAAAAGCCTTTTCCTAATAAAGGCGCTGGCCATTTTTTTGATGCAGAAAATGGCCATTAGTGCAAGACTGGCTTCACAAACCATCATAAACCCTTCCAGAAAGCCTCGCTTACCCTGAATGCATCATCCATATTTTATGTCTAAAGAAAGCAGTATACAAGTACATAGTAAATATCTCAATCACAGAAGCTGAGTAAAGCTTCACCTGCTCATAAGCATTCATTCAGACACACAGGCATCCTGAAGTAAACACGCTTTAGCAGGTGGAGAGCTGAGTGCTCCACAGGTGTTAAAAGGCATACACAGCCCAAAGATCTACCAGACCCTGATTTGTAAAACTGACCAGCGAGGACTTTGACCAGAGCACATATGACACCCTCAGGAAGGAGCATTGCTCTGTTTTTAGCTTGTTAAAATCTCTGTGTTCTCCCTCCAGTGTTGGTCAGCGGCAGCTGCTGTGCTTGGCCAGAGCTCTGCTGAGGAAGACCAAGATCCTGGTCCTAGATGAGGCCACAGCAGCCGTGGACATGGAGACAGACAACTTGATCCAGTCCACCATCCGTTCTCAGTTTGAGGACTGCACCGTCCTCACAATAGCTCATCGCCTTAACACTATCTTGGACTACACCAGGTAATGTACACCATACAAAAAAAGCCATTACAGAAGGCTTTAATATGTTAATCCCTATCTATTGTTCTTTGTGTGTGTGTGTGTGTGTACTAGTTTATACAGCAAACAGTGGTCATTGTTTCCATTGATCCTTTATCTTAGTAGCATTGCATGGTCATGTCATTGTCTAAAAATTAAGTTATTTATGTTTATGTAAATATAATGATAATGTCTGGAGATGTCACACATTAGTCTGTCATTATAATTAGATAAGGTGTGTGCATGCCTGCATACCAGTATGTTCACACACAGCTGTAAGAGGCATATTTGAGGCTTTATTACTAACAAATGTAGAGGTAGCTATTGTAGAAGTACAAGAATCAGCTGTAGTACAGAATGAATCTCATAGATATTCTGGCTCCCCTAGGATCCTGGTGTTGGACAAGGGAGAGATGGCAGAGTTTGACTCTCCCTCCAACCTCCTGGCACAAAAAGGAGCCTTTTACAGGATGGCCAAGGATGCCGGGCTGGTCTGAAGCTGGAGGTGCCTCTCCTTGTTCAGCTGCTTCTCTGAGCCCCTCCCAGCTCACCTGGCTCCACGGTGTGGAGTTCTGGAGCAAAAGAGTGAGAGGGAGATCAAGAAAGGGGATTGTTACCATTTTAGAGTGTTGGACTACTTAAGCAAGGGTGTTAATGACAACAAAGGGTTTGATTTGAGCTGCTCCACCTCACATTTCAGTTTTACTACCCCTATCCCAAACAAACCTGATTCATCCTGTGAGCCCAGATCATGTCTCCCCCTGTTTCTTCCCGTCCCTTTCATGTTCTTTTACAGCCATTTCTGCCATGAACCGGGGGGGGGACTTACTGAAAATGGCTTTTATTTAGCCAGAGCATGATATCTGTGCTGGAGGAAGAAGGAGAGTTTAAGTCTCTACAGACAGAGTTCCCTGCAGTCAATCTCATAAACGGTCCTCTTCTGGTTGTGGTAACCAGTGCTGAGGTCAGTACAAAGAGGCTGTATTTCCGCAAGTACAAAATCCTATAGTGCCAAAGACTGCCCTCAAACATCTTTATTTTTGAGATGCAGTTTTGAAACATTAGTGCTGATTTGCGAAGTAGGTACATAGACAGCGCATTCAGATGGACTTTTGAATGTTCTTATTGTCTGAAAAAAGAGAGTAGCAGTTAAGATTAAGTGAGAAATTCCTGCCTCACCAATGCTTCGTCCAAATTCCATACTACATCCAAAATGTATACAATATGTACTGTATACTAATCTTTTGTAGTATGCACTTTTTTTACAGTCGGTATTAAAGAAATCAGTTTTATACTAAATGACACAATCTGCGACCTGCACTCAGTTTAACGGACATTTTCTTATTCTAAGGAAAATGGAAAATATCCCCAGGCTTATCTGTAAAGCAGCTGGTTTAGAATTAGTGAGCAGTAGGGAACTCGGACACATCTTATGTTTGTACCTAACAAAGTTGCTAAAAGGATAGCGAGCATTCCAATTGGTTTGCTAAATTGAATATAAGATCATCAGGAGGGATTCTTCTGAGAGGGGAGTGTTTGAGTCTTACTTACAGAGAGTCATCAGGAGGAAGCAGATGTGCCAGTGGATTGGTCAGAAACAGCAGTTACACTGATGATGTCACAAACCCAGGCAGTGGTGGTTTGTAACATCTACACATGAATCACAACAAAACTACGAACGCACAATCTCTGTCGGATAGATTCCACTTGACTGTTACTCTTTTGGTCCAGCACTGACTGTTTATTTATTGTGTGTTTGTGTTCTTTCAGCGACAGCTTTACATCAATGTGTTCATGCAGGCTGTTGATTGTGTTAGAGGCTCTACTCATGTGACAAATGCTTACTATTACATACTTATTTGTATTTTGTTAATAGAAAACCACACTCTGAGTTTTATTTAAGGGGAACTCTAATGAGGTCACAATGTGCTGAATGTACACAAAATGGACATTATACTCTTGTTACGTTCATTTTGATTTTATGTACACATTAAATATATTTAAATTGTTTACAGTTGACATGTCACTTCTCAAACAAATGGATGTATGCCAAAAAGTAAAAAACAACAACATTGTTCTCCAAGTCTGACGTCGGCTCTCACAGCAGGTTTCCAATTGATTTGACAATGTATTTCTTTGTATTGCTGTTATTTGTTTTTGTGAATTACTGTTATGTAATAACAGTATGTATGTTATTATACTGAATATATTAACTTTCATTTTATTAAGGTACTGTGTAAACTGAGCTCTTGAAATGACATGCAAAAAGAAATCCCACAGTTCTAGTGTGCACTGGGAACAGTTTCATGCACATAGATAATTAATGTCCAAAGAAATATTCAAGTTATTTGTCTTAAAAAATCTGCAGAGATTAAATGTGTGTTTCGAAGAAAACGAAATATATTATAACTTGCTTATAATCAGAGGAGACTATATTGTTATCATGGATCTTGGTATAAAAACATCACTGCTTTGCATTGCTGTTATCACAACAACATTATCCTGTGAAGCCATTCATTGCTCTCTGCTTCCATTTTGAATACATGTTGCTAGACATGCATCATTATGTTGCTGGCTTGTGGCCAAGTTAACCTGCACATACCAGAAACCATTCAAGATGCACAAGAACTGTGGTTTAAAGGTCTCACCGGAGAGTTTTTAGTGCACATTGTTAATAATAGGAACTACAATCTTTTTGGCCATATTATTTGCATGTAACTTCAAAAGCTCTTATTTTCCCCAATCCTCTCCTAGAAACTTAGTGTGAACAGAAAGTGTCATGTGTGTGAATGTATGCAAGTTATTTTTTCCCACCAGTGATGAAACACTTCAGCTCCAGATAGATTCCCTGTGTCACTGATGATCAGACTGTTGGTTAGTGTGAGGCTACTGGATAGGACCTCTGTTACCAAGTCATCATTGTGTCTCCACACTTCTAACATCTGTACACACATGGAATTGTGGGACATTTAGGGCCAGGTAAAGGCTTCTCTCTGTTGAAAAGCTGGTAGTAGTAGTTATTTTGATGATGTCTTAAAGCTGTTAAGTTCTGCTTTTGGTGATCATGTACAAATTGGAGGAGACAGGCTTTGGCTGTGTCACAACACAATGTAAAGCATTTTGAGATTAAATAAAGCATATTTGTGTTACATATTTATGATTACAAAGTGAATATTTTAAGTTTTTTTTGATAGCAAACATATAAAGCGGATCTCATCTCTAGAAATCTGACCCAGTTTATTAGTGGACCTAATCCATGACCCAGAGTTCAGACCAGGAAGCAGAAGCAGAGTCGCAGTCTTTCACACTTCTCTGCGCTTCCTTTGGAGCAGTTACCCACCCAGTTACCCACCCAAAACCCTATAGAGACTGTGTCTGCCCCACGGCCACTTCAATTATTTAAAGTCAACAGAAGAGGAGTTATACAAAATAACTTAATAAAAGTTAAGGCAACCGATGCAACAGTGCATCAAAACAGGACAATTAAATGTGGACTCTTAAATATTAGATCTCTGTCATCTAAGGGTGTACTTGTAAATGATTTAATATCAGATAATCATATTGATTTATTTTGTCTTACTGAAACCTGGCTGTGTCATGAAGAGTACGTTAGCCTTAATGAATCAACTCCTCCAAGTTATATTAATACTCATATTCCTCGAGGCACAGGCCGAGGAGGTGGAGTAGCAGCTATCTTTGACTCAAGCCTATTAATAAACCCTAAACCTAAATTAAATTACAACTCATTTGAAAGCCTTGTTCTTAGTCTTTCAAACCCGAGCGGGAAAGCATTAAAGTCAATTTTATTTGTTATAGTGTATCGTGCACCAGGTGCGTATTCTGAATTCCTATCTGAATTCTCAGAGTTTTTATCTAGCTTAGTCCTTAAGACAGATAAAGTTATTATTGTAGGGGATTTTAATATTCATGTGGATGTGTATAATGATAGCCTTAGTACTGCGTTTGGTTCATTACTAGATTCTATTGGCTTCTGTCAGTGTGTACATAAACCGACTCACTGTTTTAACCATACCCTCGACCTTGTTCTGGTTTATGGTATTGAAATAGAAAATGTAATTGTCTCTCAACAGAACTCTCTTTTATCGGACCATTTTCTAAT